>NW_005434565.1:112373-189233 GCF_000315625.1 Guillardia theta CCMP2712
ACTTTTTGCGGAATTTTAATGGTTGTGAGTTAAGGGTTGGTCAAGAGGAGGCATGTCAGAAATTTTCAAGGGCCCCCAAGACCTCGGTCAGGTTTTTAGTTTACCGCTCTTCGCAAACAAGACGATTGGGCAGCTCCGACAAGGCATCGTCACTGAGGCAGGGAAGCCAGCCCAGCTGTTTCAATACCTAGCGAGCTGAAAGTCCAGTCTCGACCTTCTTGCTTCTCTTGCTTCAGCTGGCCACACACGTCAGCAGACTCGTCGTGCTCCTCCCGCCTTGTCAAAACCTTAGTTGACAACTCTTCTTGCGAGCTTGTCAGACTCTGCAGGCTCCCCTCATGTATTGTCTTTGCGCTTCCTCGTCTGTCAGCTCTAGAGCCCGCTTCACGCCACCCCAGCTGCTCACCTTTGAAGGCTCTGGTTCTCTTTCTTCAGGTCCTCCAACTTCCCCCTGAGTTCCACCTGATGCCAGCACGTCAACAGCTGGAGAAGAGACGAGTCAAGGCTACCAGGGTGCCCTTGCACGTTGTCAGCTCCGGAGGGAGAGAGAGAGAGAGGGAGATTGGAGGAAAGGGATAGAAAGGGATACCTTCACAACAGTAAGTTTGAGGTCGATCCCACCAGAATGAATGCAAGTGAACAGCATCAGGCCAAGAAGGGACCCGATGAAAGAGACAACCTGAAAGCAAAATGCGATCAATGATTTACCATATCTCCCCGTCTTCCTTACATTGCTGCCGAACTCGATGCAGTCGGAGTTGTCGTCTCCCGTGAGATCGGCCGATCTCACTGTCGAGTTCCTCGACGAGCCGATACAGATTCTGCACAGAGGATGACAATAAGCAAGAGGAAGGGAGGGAGGAGAGAGGGAGAGGGAGAGGGAGAGCAAGGAGGAATGGAGAGGGGTTAAGAGCAAAGGTGAGGAAGAGGAAGAGGCACGGAAGAGGAAGAGGATGAGGATGAGGATGAGGAAGAGGAAGAGGAGGAGGAAAAGGATGAGAAGGAGGAGAAGGAGGAGAAAGAGGAAAAGGATGAGAAGGAGGAGAAGGAGGAGAAGGAGGAGAAGGAGGAGAAGGAGGAGGAGGAGGAGGAGGAGGAGGAGGAGGGTTCGGGCTTTGAGATGAGAGTGGATCTCACTTGTCATTCATCGACCAACTCTGAATGTGCCAGAGAAGTTTTGTTCGCTGACGATTCTCCAACCCAACCCGAGAGTGATGATCTGATCCACATGGAATTAAGAAAAGACAGAGGAGGGAAGAAAAGAGGGAAGAGGTTGGGAGGGAGGAGAGAGGAGGAGAGAGGAGGGGAAGCAAGGCAACAGACGAGGTGTGAGAGGGGAAGGCGAGGAACTCTCGACAAAGCATAGGGCAGGAAATGAGCTGTTTTGTACCTTGATAAAGTTTTGCCTGGACTGGCTCGAAGTCTCAGAGAAGATTGATGGATAACTTGTAAGGTAATCGCTCTGGGAAAAGCAGACACAAAAGTCACAAAATCTGCTCTCCCCTCCTCCCACCCATCTTACAATCCGAGTCAGGTACGGGTCATAACGGGACCGGACTTCTCCCAGCTCTGTCCCAGCTCCAGCCTGCAACACGTGAGCTGTTTCTTAGGAAGAACACTAGGAACTCGTTCACATGCGGTCCGGAGAGCCTCCAGAAATTGGGGATTAGAGGCCCACTGTACTCGCCCAGGAGATTGTTCGCCATTAGAGTGTACATTATGATGGTACTGCATACAAGGCACGAAAGCTGGTGCAAAGAGCAAGGAGGAAGACAGAGGAACAAAACGACGTGACAGACAAAGGCAGGAAAGAAAAAAGTCAGAAAAGTAAGGATATTGAACTTGCCTCCACCCTATTCAGCCATTCCACTCCTCTCACTCGTATCTTGCTCAATCCTCTCTGTCTGGCTTCCTCAGATACAACAATTCTACTGCATTTTCCTCTTACATCTCTCATCAGTCTCCCTTCTTAATCGATGCTCTAGCTCGTCCGCTCCCTGCTCCATCTCTCCATCTTCCCCACCTCATTCCCACATTCCTCCTACCGCTCACCAGCAGAATCCCGATGACCCAGATCTTCAAAGAAAATTGAAACAGGACGACAGACATACAATATCCGAACGTGCAGCTCACGTAGTTCCACCTAAAACCCTCCTCAGTCTCCATGTTCTTCCTCCCCCTCCCTTTGCTCACCCAATCATTGAACCCTGGCGTTCGCCGTCGCGTACTTGATTGGCAACGAGGACTGCCATGAGAGGACGGACGGCAGCCGATCCTACATGGACGATCACGAAGCCCATCCACTTGAGGGAGGAGAGGAGGTGATGCTGCAAGTGCTTCGAGTCGGATTGGTCATCCCCCTCAACGAAATGCTGAATTGGTAACAGCAGGGTACCAACGATGCAGGCGAGGAGGGAGATGACTTGGAGCTGGACGTTGCTGGCTGATCGGTTGTCGACGGACAGAGCGACTATGGGGGCGGAAAAGAAGAGAGCCAGACCCTGAGCAACCTCGACAAAACCCTCGTCCTCCAGTGAAAGCAAATCCGCTGACTTTTCAGCGTCGACGGGGACTAGAGCGTCAACGATCTTGAGCCTGACAGCCAGCAACCCAGCCAGTCCCAGAGCGATTCCTTGGGCCAGCGATGAGATGAGGAGGAGACCCACCTATTAGCGATACTCAGCACAAGAATCAAAGATCCGGACCCTCCCTCCCACTGACTCGCATTCCTCCTGAGGACCAAACCTACTCTCTTCCTCCTGTCTGCTGGAATTCTTTCCTCCTCTCTCACTGTCTTCTCAATCCAACTCCCTTTCCTACCCTCACGGCGTGATTGCCGTCTCCTGAAGACGATAACGCATGTTCCTGCGTTCCTCTGCATAGACTCTTCCTCCCTCTCCTTCCACAGAATCCTCTCTTCTCCTCTCCTCGCGTTGCTCACCACCCACTGTCGTCCATGCTCCGGCTCTCCCAGAGGGATGAAGCTCTCGATGGGCTTGTTGTTGATCATCAGCGCCCCCGCTTCGTCCTCATCCTCCCCTAGCATAGCGCCCCGTCCCCGCGGCCAGAACTCTGGCACAAAGACGTTTCACGCTACCAAGTTTGCCAGTTTTGGAGCTGAAGTTTGTCAAATTTTATTAAATATCAACAAATATACGTGAAATTTTGAAATTTACTGACATATTTTGGAAAAGTATGTACAATTTTCACTAACCAATTCTGAGGGGCACGCAGCAGGCATGCAGAGTTAGACAGGGGAGCAGCGCTGAAGGAGAGGATGAGGATGAGGACGAGGACGAGGACGAGGACGAGGAGGAAGATAGAAGGACAGAGCAAGAAGCGAAGAAGAGAGCGGAGGGGACAGAAGTGTACGAGGGATCAAGACTCAGCAGAGTAGATGTCTATAGATGCGACTAGAAACGTGAAGGCGTCCTGGGTGGCCATGGGAGAGAGATTGACAAGGGTGTGCTTCTTGTGGTTTTCTGAATGTTGTTTCCTGACAGGAGGAAGGAGGAAGAAAGAGCCCGTCGACATCAGGAGCCGGTAGTTCACCATGTCTCTCGCTTTCCTTGCCAAGAAGAGCTGGCATACAGCCAATATCAACAACCAAGAGCGAGTATGGCTCAAGGAGCAGGAGAAGGAGCGGGAGAAGAAGAAGACGGAGCTTCTTCAGAAGCAGATGAAGGAGGAAAGGGAGATGGAGGAGCTGAGGCAACTGCAAGGGGCAGGCCAGAGCACACAGAACAAGCTGACCTGGATGTACGCGCCCCCTATCAATGTGCAGGCAGACGCAGACGAATACCTCATGGGAAAGCCCAAGGAAGACGACAAGGAGGACGAGGATCTGAAGAAGGTTCATCCTCGCACCTCCTCTACAGGCGCACTGAGCTAGTCGATCAGGTTATGAAGAACGAGGCAGTCAGTCAAGCTTTTGTTGAGAAGCAGAAAGACGCGATTAGCGCCTACCGGGATGACATGAACAAGATTCGAGATGACCCCTTGTTGGATGAGAGCTTGCTCGGAGACTGTCTCACGCGCTGCTAGGTTCGCCATCAAGCACGCAGAGAAGAAGCAGCGGGAGCGAATGCTGGACAACCCGCTCAAAGTGGCTGAGTTCAAGAAGGCATGGAGACCTTGTTCCTGTTGGCCGTGGTGATGATGGTGTTGGTAGGAATTGGAGGCGAAAAGATTGGCAAAGGAGCAGAAGAAAGCTGCAAAGAAAGAAGCAAAGAAAATGAAGAAGGAGGGGAAACGCAAGGTTGATGCCAATAGCTTCGAGCGCAAGTCAAAGTCTCTCACTCGTTCTTTCGTAGCATGATTCCGATGATGACAAAGACGACTGGAAACGGAGGAAGATGCGAGAAGAAGCTTTCGACGACAAGTATTCCCGTCAGGACAGGAGCTCAGGACAGCACGCTCGGGAGTCAAGGCACGATGCTGGCCAGAGCAGGTTAGCCCACTACCTTCTTCTCTCCTCAGCTCAGCATCTGCTGGCAGGAGGTCGAGGTCGCGAGACAGGTACGGTGACAAGCATCGGTGAGCTGCTCCGCCTTCCTCCTCTCTTCTTCTGACGCTGCTCTCCTCCTCTCTTGTTCTGACGCTGCTCTCCTGCCCTCCCAGACGATCTCGTTCTCGCGACGCTTCTCCTCGCTCACGGTCCGTCACACTTGTGTCCTCACCCTCCTGACGTGCAGCTGCAGTCGTTCAAGATCGCGAGATCGCGCGAGAGATTCTGATCGCGATCGGTGCCTTGCCGCCAGCGCTCGCGTCTCCTTCTGACTGCCATCTCCAGCAAGCACCGGGAGAGGAGCAGGGAGAGGGAGAGGAGCAGGGAGCGTGAGGGGAGCCGGGAGCGCGAGAGGAGGTGCTTCAGACCCCGTGAGAGAAAGTTGACTTGACCTCTGACCGCATGTCGGCAGGCAGGACAACGGCGCCCCCAAGGCCCATTCCTCCTCCTCCAGCGGCCTTCTCGGGTATGGCCTGTGGAAAGGGTCGCAGTCTCGAGAGGAGAATCAGACGCCGTACGTGCCCGGTGCTGCTGTGGTGAAGAAGAAAGTACGAGCTGTCACGGGCATGCAGAGATTGACTGGATGGTGCAGGAGGAGTACTCCATGACTGGGAGGAAGGGAATCATTGACAACGGTTACGAGGTTGCGCGCAAGTATCATGAAACCCGGTAGGGCTCGAGGAAGATCATGTGGAGGAGGAGGACAATAAGGGAGGACGAGGAGAGGAGGAGGCGAGAAGATGATCGAGAAGACGGTGGAGGCTCAGAGGACTAAAGACAGCGAGGTGGGCTCGCCATGTCCCATGTCACGTGACGATGACGCGCTGCAGGCTGAATTCCAGAGCAAGATGAACAAGGAGACTTTCATGGCGTCGGCGACTACCATGGAGCAACGTACGGCACCCTTCCTCACAATCCCTCACCCTCCTCCCTCCCTCCCTCCCTCCCTCCCTCCCTCTTCCTCCTCCTCTCCCTCCTCCTCCCCTCCTCCTCCTCTCCGCGCGTGTGGGTGACGGGGAGATGCAGGGCTTGCGCAGAGGAAGCACTACCGTCAGCGCAACATCGACGACACGACAGGAATTGTGTGAGAAAGAAAGCATTGATTTGACGCTTAAAACAAGATTTGAACTTGTCCTACTCAAACCATTCACTACCTCTCTCTGTCTCACTCTCTCTACATCTCCAGCTCTCACGTAGCCGCAGACAGCAGCATCGCCGTCCCTCGCTTGATCCAGTGATCGGCCTCTGCTTTCCCCGACCGAAGCTCGACGGTGATGATGTAGGATGGTCGCTCTCGCGTGCCGGTGCGGACGGGGTAGTAGTAGCAGGGGCACTGGTAGATGCCCTTGCTCGCCTTCTTCTTGCTCTCCGTCGGCTTGAAGTTGATCACCGGCATGCTGATGAGCAGCTCCATGGGGTTGGGCTCCTGCAGGCAAGTTGCCTCCGCGTCCCATCCAGCTCCCTCCAGGAACGTGCCTCCTATGTAGACGCCCTCCCTGGGCGGCTCCTTGACCTCGTTCACCTGGATCACAAAGTCCCACGAGAGGACGTCGATCGAGACGCTGTTCCTCCGCGCTGAGTTCTGCAGCACGGCAGTGAGGAAGCCAGTGGGGAAGGTGAAGTAGCCGAGGTTGTAGACGACAGGATACGTTCCTGTGCCCCAGTCCGAGAACTGCTTCACTCGATCCAGCAGGTCGCGCGACCAGGTCGCGAGGGGCTTGAGGGAGGGGTACCCCTTCAGCCACTGGTTGGGGATCCTCCCGTCGAAGAGGCAGACAAACACTTCGTCAAGGTCTGACGTCATCACCACCGTCCCCTTGATCGCCTTCTTCAGCTCCGTCAGCTGCCCCCGGACGTCTCTCATCAGCAGGTTGTATCGCTCCACCTCCTGGAACAGCACAACATGCAGAGCACTCTGGTCGTCCATCTTGGCGGCCATGAACGCGTCCAAGTCCATGTCATGTGGTAGCTGCTCGAGGAGCTCCGTAGCGATGCCGTCAACGATCTGCTCCCTCGAGGCTCCCGAGCCATCGATGACTCGCGGCTGCAGCATCAGCAGAGCCTCGAGCATCTCGTTAGTGTCTTCGATCTGCGAAGCGATGTCCGCGTTCCTGTGCTGCCCGAAGGCCTCGGGGGCGTCGAAGTTGGGCAGCTGCGCGACGTAGTCCTTGTAGGACTGGAGGGGCCCGTCCTCGGGGATGTAGTAGGTGGGGAGGGAGGAGAGCTTGAAGTTCTCCGTGTCGAAGAGGGTCTCCGAGTACCAGCTCTCCAGGTAGGTCGTGACCAGCCTCCGGTCCCAGTTGTCTGTCACGCGACCGCCGTAGTTGGCCTCCCCGATGAGGTATCGGATCGCCTCCCAGGGGGTCTGCTCATAGTTGTCGAGGTAGAGGACCAGGAGGTCTTCGCAGATGTCAAAGTCAGAGTCGTTGAAGTCGTAGGGGATGTTCCACCCCAGGTTCTTGAACTTCCTCCTCTCCAGCAGCGACGCGTGGAAGTAGCACAGCACGAAGCACATCTTCTTGTACTTGCTCAGCTTCTTCGACCTCTCGAACTGCGGCTCTGTGAACTTGTTGAGCAGGCGCGTCAGGTTCGGTTTGATCCCCCGCGGCGGCTCTGTCGTCATCTTCAGCCCACTCTGCAGGATCGACATGGGGAACTTGGGGGTGGGGGCAGAGGAAAGCCACATGCGAAACTCAGGGTGCAGCTGCCGGGACGGCAGCTCGGCGACTCGTTTCTCGAGCTCGCCCATGTAGCTCAGGCAGAGGTGACAGTTGGCAAGGAAGACCCAGTGGCCATCCCTCATCCCCTCGTCCAGCATCCTCCCGGCGATGGGCCCCTGCCCCTGCCCCAGCGACAGGCTGTAGAACTTGTCGCCTATCCCCTTCTGCTCCGCCTTCAACTTGAGCATCACCACCGGATCCACTCCCGGGGAGAGCACAAAGATCAAAGGGGCTGTAGGAAGAGAGTCGTTGTAGACCAGGTCCAGGTCGAACGCTGGCGGCTCGACGAACTTGGGGCCGAGGTTGTTCGCCACGAAGCTGCTGACGGCAAAGATGACTCGGTCAGGGCGGAGGAAGCGGATCAGAACCAGTCGCTGCAGCTCTGTGCACTTGTTCTCCCACTCCCCGGGCAGCGGCGAGCTCTCCGGCTCCTGGTTGACGTACCACTTCTTCCAATCGGAAGTGTTCTGCTCCAGAGACGAAGTGATGTTGCGCAGGTTTGACAGCCGGTTGTCCATCTCACAGATCGCCTCCCATGCTGACTCAGCGATCCACTCGGGAGCTGGGTTGGGAGGGTGAGAGGACTTGTCGACCAGTCCGGGGCCGCGCAGGAAGAACTGGTACTCGTCGTTGTTGATCTTAGAGGACTTTTGCAGGATCTTGACGCACATCTGGAAGGAAAAGAGGAGCTTGTGCTTCTCGAAGAGGCTGCGGCAGATGTTCCTGTAGGCTGAGGCCGTGTGATACGTGTTGAGATGTCTGATCCTCTCTTCCAAATCCTCTGACTTTGCGCTCTTGTCGATCGACTGGTTGTAAAGATCGAAGTAGTAGTCCAGAGAGAACTGATACATGGTGTCCAGGTTCGTCAGATCCGTGATGACAAAGTAGAGGATGGAGGCTCGGGTTGCGCAGGGCCTGTAAGACTCCCTTGCCTTGTCGATCTGCTCCTTGGTACCTTCAGAGATCTGGAGCTGAGAAGAAACCTCCTCTGCCGTCAGCTTCGACGTCTGCAAGGTGTCTACCAAGCTCGCGTCGTCGAGGAGCGAACCTTTGCTGGAGGACAGCAGGGCAAGGATCTTGTTCTCGAGGTCTACAAGAGTTCGCTTGCCCTGCGCCACGTTGACTATGAGCTCTTGGTTCTTCTCCTCCAGGTCGGGGCGTTCCTTCTTCACCACCAGCCCCAGAACCTGGTCTTCCATTCCGTCCTCCTTCACTGCGAAGTTGATCACTGTCGTCTTGGTGGAGATCTCGGGAGTGTAGTGCGGGTTCGACAGCTTCGTGGTGATGTAGAGCTTGAAGTCCGGGTTGAAGTCGACCTCCTTGTCGCCGAGCTTGAGGATCATCGAGTTTCCTTTCTTGGTCACGGCCTTGGACAGCACCGGCTCCAGGGACGAGTCCAGCTCCTCGCCGATGTCCTGCAGCAGCACGGGGTTGCCGAACTGGATGGCGTTCTCCATCTGCCTCATCCAGTCCGACATGTTGAGGTCCATCACCTTGAGCCCCTGCGACTTCTCCAGGTTCTTGATCCACTTGTTCGCTTGGAACTGCGGGTCGATGCACAGGGGCCAGCGCCGGCCGAGGGTCACCAGCACGCCGTTCTCGGTGGAGAAGGAGTCGGGGGGCAGCCCTTGAATGTTCCACGTCCTCACAGTCGAGGGCTCAGCGAGGAACTCTGAGAAGGAGAAGTTGTCTGATGCAACGATCTCCAGCTTCTTCAGGTTCGGAATCCACGAGTTGTGGACCAGGTCCAGCCTGTACTCAGCTGTGAAGGGCCCGCAGTAGGACAGGTACGCGGCCGAGATCGCGCAGTCTCCGATGAGCTTGGTGATCTTTGACTCCAGGTTGGTCGCACTCTCGTCCCAGCGATCTCTCTCCCCTCCCAGCCCGCCCACCAGCCGCTGCGCTCGGTCCAGCTTGGCCTCGAGCTCGGCAGACTCGTTCATGAGCCTCTCCTTCAACCCGACGCTCTCGTCGTACTTGTTCTTGAGCGCCAGCATCTTGTCCGTCACTTCCTGCAGGTCGTCCTGGGCAGCCTTGAGCTGCGATCGTTTCTTCACCAGGCTGTCCATGGCTGCCTTGAGCTTCGCCTTCTTCGGCGCCACGTTCTTCGCTACTCGCCCGTACACCACCATCGCCCTCACCCACAGGCAGAGAGACTTGGCTGCCCCCGACTGTTTGCCGACCTGTTCGGGGTCGAACTCAGGCTTGGATGTATACTTCGACACCTTTGACAACATTGACTCGTTCAAGTTCGCGTCCTTGTCGTAGTTGATCAGCTCCGACAGGAAACTTGGATTTCCCAGCTCTTTTTTCGCCTCTTCCCACGAGCTCTGACCCTTTCTCAGCACCATCACGGCCTCCATCACCATCTCAACAAGTGGAGGCGGTTTGGCGTACGCCTTGATCTCTGACAGATCCTTCTTGTTGAGAGCGTTCAGAGCTTCTTCGGCTGCTGAGAGCGCCGGCAGAGCCTCGTCAAGGTCCTTCTGCGCGTCGTCTGCGATCTTCTGGGTCTCTGCCTCCTCGCGCTGGACCTTCTCGCTCTCCGCCTGAATGCTCCTCTGCTGCTCGTCGACAATCTTGCGGTCTCTGACGATCACCACCAGCATCTCCTCGCACTCCTTCTGCGCTACTGAGACTTCTTTCTTCTTCACCTCCAACTCTTGCGACATCACTTCGACTTGCTCGCGCGAGTTGTCAAGCTTCTCGATGCCGTTGCGGAATTTGAAGATCTGGTCCTCGAGCTCCTTCTGCTTCTGTGTCAGCACGCTGAGGTAGACCTTGACGAGCTCGAGGAAGTTGGTGGGGGTGACATAGTTGTTTCTCTTCAGCTCCTGCAGCATCCGAGCTGTGCTGTCGATGACGGAGGTGTGAACGACCGCAAAGATGTTCGACACTCCCTGCGTTGCCTCCTTGAGGTTCTGGTTGGTCGACTCGTTGAGGAACTTGAGCGAGACTTCTTGCAGCGCCTCGTTGGACCAGGCGGGGAACCAGTCGATGGTGCAGCAGTTGACCAGGTTGGGGAACATGCGCACTCTGGTCCTGAAGGCCTCTCCTATGGGGCTCATGCAGAGGATGAGGTGAAGGTTCTGTCGGCACCTCTCGATGAAGAGCTGCCATAGCACCGTCGGCGTCTCCTCCATCCCCGCCGCTCTCGCCTCGTTCCTCATCAGCTCCCGATAGTTCGAGACCTCATCGGGCGCAAAGAGGCCAGGGACCTCGCCGCTCCCGAGCAAGCAGTTGATGTCCTCCAGGAAGAACTCCTCCACGATCTGACTGTCGTTGAACAGGAAGACCGTTGGCTGGTTCTTGGCGCCGGCCATCTCAAACAACTTCTTGAGATCTTCCCTGAAGTCGTTGTAACGGTACGACTTGCTGATCTCGATCATGAACACTTTGAACTCACAGATGTAGCAAGCCAACCTGCTGATGCTCTGCCGCCCGCTACCTCCCACCCCGATGAGCAGGCAGTTTCCGCGAGGAAGCTTGATCACCCTGCAGATCCTGCTGAGGTGGGCAAGGGCGTCTCGGAAGAGGACCAGGTTCATCTGGACGACTCCTGGCTCTGTATTGTATTCATCCAACTTCTCTTCCACAAACGTCTTGAACGCCGCTTCATCCATCACCTCCTCATACGGGGGAGGATCATATCCTGCTCTTAGGAAGTCTACGAACATGGTCGGGTTGCCGTTGCCAATGTAGATCTGACTCCAAGAGGTCTGGAACAGAGTCTCAAGCTTGCCTTCCATCAGCTTCCGGAACCAAGCTCTGTCCACGTCGTCGGTCAACCTGTCGTGGAAGAGCCGGAAGCTTTCATGGATCCACAGTCGCGTCATGGCATCTCTCGAGTCGGTGAACTGCTCGTCAGCTCGGAGCACTCCCTGGAACACTCGGCTCAGGTCTCGCATGTTGAACATGTAGTGGCTCTTGGACGGCGTTGGCAGCAGCTCAGCCTTGACGGTGTTGTAGATCTCGATGGTGGCCTGAGTCATGATGTCCCCGAGCGGCTTGATCTCGTCCGCGAAGTGCTGGAGCTTCATGTTGATCAGAGTGCCGAAGATCCTCCTGACCTGCGAGTCATCCGGGAACGTGAAGTTCACGCAGTGAAATTTGCTCTGGAACCTCTGCGGCAGCCAGTTCCTCCCTCCGCCAGGGGGCCCCAGCGCGCCGAGCACGAAGCAATCTTTGATGAACCGCTTGAGCTGCTTTGCACGGTCGTACCAGAACCCGTACTCGAGCCACATCTTCAAGAGCTCGAGGGGAGGCATGCTCCCGAAGGTGTCTTTCTGCGGCATGTTCATGTCGTCGATGAAGATGATCATCTTCTTGTTGGCAGGAGGTGCGTACGTGTCTTTGGTCCGTTTCTCCACGCTCGCCTCGATGGTTTCCTGCACACGGTTCGAAGACGTCTGAGCTGAGAACTGAATGTTGAGGTCAGTCATGGACTCCGGGAGCTGCGCGAGGCACTGCTGGATGATGGTTGTCTTGCCGCAGCCGACAGGGCCAGTGATGATGACGTCACGATGCTCGCGGATGAGAACGTCTAGTAGAGACGTGTTGCGGATGGAGTCGATGGTCGGCACGATCAGCTTGAAGAAGGGAGTATCCGCAGTCGGTCTCCATTGCTTCGCCGTCACTTTCTCTTCCCAGGGGCTCCACTGCACCTTGTGAACGTCAACGAAGTAGTCGTAGACTGTGTTCTTGCCCGGTAGCTGGGCATCGATCTCTCTGATACAAACGTCCAACTTCCTCCTTCCGTTCTCGTCTGCTCCAGCTCCCAGAGACCAGGCTAAGCAATATATGAACCACATCTCAGTCATCTTTGCAAGCGTGTCACTTCCTGGTACGATTCCGTTCGCCTTGGTGCTCAAGGCGTCGAAGAGCTTCGTCAAGCTGATCACAGTGTTGAGAGGAGAGAGCGGAATGAGCTCAGTGACGTTGTGCTTCTTGTTCTCGAGTATCTTGTCGATGTACTTGTCGATCAGATTCGAGATCAGCGGTACCATCTCAGCATCCTCCTCCTTGCCCTTCTTGGACTCCAACCAGCTGTCAGTGTAAGAGCGCCATCCCAGCCCTGAGAGGTCGAAGTAGATCATCCCTGCTCGACTCACTGTGGCAGGTGAGGCCACAGCAAGGTCCTCGACTTCGAACAGACACTTGACCATGGGAGGCAACGCGATTCTTTCGCCGTTGATCAGAGTCAACAGCTTATTGTCGTCCAGAACCGTGTTCATGCTCTCTATCCACAGGGTGTCGACGGGCCCGTCCAGAAGGATCCATTTGTTGTCGGGCTTCTCGTCGGAGCAGGCTTCACGCATGCAGCTACTGAGAGTTCCATCAGTCCATTCGCGCGTCATCAGGTTGTACTCGCCGAACAGCTCTCCCAGACTGAACGCCTTGGGATTGAGCACGAAAGTCACCACCCGCTCCCACCCGCTCTTATTCTGCTTCTTCAACGAGTTGTGAGCCTTCTGCAGGGTGGACCAGGCGGTGGTTTTTCCTGTCTTGGTTCGCCCTACCAGCATGTTGCCGTGCCGGCAGGCCTTGGCCTCGTAGATCTGGATGGTCTTGAGGATGATGTTTTGATTGTGCTGCAGCTTTGACTCGGTGAGGGACTCTTTAATGCCTTGCAGCAGATCTCCGTAGTCCACCACAGGCAGCTCAACCCCTGGGAAAAGATCCCCGCAAAGAGCGTTGAAGAGGTGGATGTCCGAGCCCACCAGCTTCGGGATGGACATGTCTCTCACTGCCCGCAGAAGGATCACTTCCTCCGACATCTCCGGATCGACTCGCTTGACAGAACCTGCGACGACGAGGACGGCTTTGATAGCTCTCATCCCGTAGTCATAGTGATCCTGCTTGCTCATCTGCTGCTGCATCAGCTGGTAGAGCGTGATCAGCTTCTTTCCCAACACTTTTCCGTTCTGAAATCCCTCAGAGCTCAGCATGATTTCAGCTATCAAAGCAAGATCCGGCACCATCATCGCTATCGGCCTCAGAAGAGCTTTCAAATTGTCGGGAAGTTCAGAACGGCCGGCATATCCCGGGTTCATGGTGACGAAGATCCCGAGGGTCTTGATCAGCTTGATATGAATTCCTTCGAAGATGAGAGAGTTTTGCATCTCCTTGACAGCCGTGAGGATCTGAAGGATCTGCTGGGCTACAACTGAGAGGACCTCTATGTCAATCCTGTTGAACTCATCGAAGCATGACCACGCTCCCTGCTGGCAAAGACCTGAGAACATGCGCCCGAGAGACTTGTAGTCGAGGCCATCCGAGCAGTTGAAGACTAGCACGTACATGGCGATCGCCTTGCCGAGGTCCTTCACCGTCTCTGTCTTGCCGGTGCCAGCTGGGCCCAGGGGATTTCCTCCTCTCTTGAGGTGCAGAGCTGTGGTGAGGGTCATGTAGCACCTGTCAGTGAGAGGGGTGATGACAAGCCTTCCGTTGTTCCCCTGGTATTCGTAGCCGTAGACGAACTTGCTCTGATTCTGCTTCGTCAGGCAATCGTCAATCTCTTTGTCCCAATAGAATCGAAGTTGTGACATCCACTCGAAGTCGTTGAGGTACGCCGTGCCGTTTTTGATCATCTTGTCGATTACATCTCGAGCATGGACTTCGATGGTGATGATTGCGACGACCTTGTTTCGGTTGAGCTTGTTCAACTGGCCTCTCACCATCTCCGCATACTTGTTGAGCAGCACCACCTGCTTCTTCTTGGCGGTGCGGACGCCGACCTTGTTGCCTTTCTCGCTATCAAGGAGACCCTTCTCACACTCAGACGTCCACTGCATCTGACCGGCAGTGATCAGGAGCTGACCCGGAAAGTCGTTGACCCACTTCTCTCGCTTGGTTCCTTTCATGGAGCTAAGGGTTTGATTGAGAACCTTGCGGAGGGTCTGGCGCATGACATTCTCGATCTCCAACAACCAAACTTCGACAGGTCCATCTATCGTGATGTGACTCGTGAACAGCACGCTCTCTCCGTCCGGCGAGTTCATGGCGATCGCTTCGTAATTCCTCCGACCGTCTTTGCCGGGCGGCTCAAGTTTGAGGGACTTGATGGCTTCGAAGCACTTCTTCAAGTGAGGCTGGACAGCCAGGGGGTCTCTTGCCTGCCCTAAAATCTCCAGAAGGTCGTCGTTGGAGATGAAGTAGAATCGCGGGAACGCCTGCCGTTTGGTCTCCAGGTACTGGTCCAACGACTTTTGGATCTTCTCGAGGTTCGACTCCAAGTTGTTCAGCGTCTTCAGCATTCCGTCCAGTTTGCAGGCACTCACGACGTTGTTCTCCTGTTGCAGACGTTTCATGATCTGCTTCCATGTGGTGTTGATCTGATCGAAGAGCTTCGACTCGGTCGGCAGCTGCTTCCGAATGTCTTCTGAGCCCACGAAGATGTTCTCCAGGTACATCCAGTATCTCTGCACCGTGAGGATCGACTCGACGGTCTCTGAGACCAGTGACAGCGTTTTCTCCCACTTCTCAAGCTCGGGGAGAAACGACAAGGCATACTTGGATGACTTCATGGTTGAAAGTGAGACCACGTTGTCCTCCAAGGCTGCAAACACTTCCTCCGTAGATCTCAACATCAAGTAGTCTTCCTTGTACTTGTGAATATCTAGCTTCATGACGTTCCAAGTGCTTTCCATGTTGTTGACTGCTTTCTCAATCATCAACTCCTTGCTGGCAGAGTTCGAGATTGTACCGATCACCTCTGCAAAACTGGGAAGCTGTAGTTCCATCACCTTGTTCAGGGTGAAATCGTCATCGGAAGGCTCGAAAGTCTTGCCAATATGCTCCATCAGTTGTATCCAGTGACGATCACGAAGGGCCTCGTTCCTGAGGTCTTGGATGAGAGGCAGCGCTCTCTTGAACTGGTCCACTTTCTCTCTCGTCTTTTCCCAGATGTCCCAGTTCTTCACCTCCTTCCCAATCCTCTGCAACTTCTTGTTGAACTTTGCTGCTGCCTCCTCCATTTCCTCTGTGTGAAGGTCCGTGAACCTTCCGTTCTTCCACAACTCCCACATTTCATTCCACTCCTTCACCAAATTCCAACACTGCTCCAATAGCTCCAGGTCCTTCTCCACCAGAGATATGTCTTTGTACACCGGTCTATCCAGACCAAACAAGTCAACTCCGGCCTGCATTTTGCTCTCACCTTCTCGGTCTGCCGATGTCATTTGCTTCCAGTGTTGGATCTGACTGAAGGCCTTCTGCAAGTCAGTGTTGGGATCGAAAGGTCCTTCCGACAGAAACTTCTTCCTCTTGTTGGCGACATCAATCTTGAATTGTTCCAGGCTCTGAATCAGGTTGCCTTTCATCTTCTCTTTGCTGCTGTGAAGCGACCGCTCTGAGTCTGTTAGCATCGCCTTGAACTTGACAAACTCATTGGGAAGAGACTCCACTTGCTCTTTTTCTTCTTCGGGAATGATGATGTCAAATTTCTCCAACAGCTTGTAGTGATCGTACAAAGGCTCAAACCTTGCGCTGATAGAATCTGTTTCCTCCTGCAGCTTCTTACATTGTGAAATCAGTTCGGCCAGCTCATCCAGATTGGAAGGATGTGTCTGAAACTTCTGCGTGTTTGAAAAGAAGAGATCTCGCAAGGCATTTAATTCTGATGTTGCATTGCTGTGAAGCAAGGAAGTGAACTTGTTCTGCCAACCAATGCAGTGGCCAACAATTGCTTGCTTCAATGGCGAGCAATCGATACAGATGAAGTTCATGTTGACTATTGTATCTTCGGCAAGTATGTCATTCTGCAGCTCTCTGTATCGTTGAATGTCCTGCTCGAAGGTTGCCAAGGTGCGGTTTGCTTTGGCATACCTCCGGATGTATGCATCTTTGTCATAGTCCCACGTGTGCTTGTACTTCTCCCAGAACGTCAGGTACTTTTGAAGTTTATCCAGGCTTGAGCTCATTCCTCCCATCACGCTCACCATAATCTTGAGGATATCTTCGTCATTCGAGATCCGCGAGTAAAATGTCTCCTTTGAGTCATGGAGGTCCTTCAACTTGGGGATGATTGTCACCACTGTGATGAGCTCCTTGGAGACATTGTTCACCATTTGCGTTAAGTTGTTCATCGTGGGTTTAAACTCCACTCTCTCCCTCTCTAACGTCATGTTCACCTTGAAGATAGGGTGCACCTCAGTCTTGGCATCGCCGTTGATTGCCTTCGATATTTCTTGCAAAGATTTCTTCACGGTTGTACGCAGGGCATCTTCAACCATCCGATCGATCTTGGAAACATACCTGTGCCATTCTCTCTGTATTTCTTCCATGTCGTTGCTGAACATCTCGTAACTCTTTGAAATCAGGTTCTTGATCTCTTCATGCGCATTCTTCAATTTGTTCTTGACGTCAGAACGGTGTTCGTCTTGCACTTGTTCAAAGCTTCCTTCTTCATATATACGCTTGTTCTCTATCTTCACCAACAAGGTATCTGCAATCATGTTCCCAAGTTTCATGATTTGATCATGATTGGACTTGAAGGTCAGAACGAGTCTATAGACTTCTTCACAATGTGTACGGCATTGTCTGCAGTAGTAGTCGACTATACCGCGGGAGGACCAATGCATCTTAGTTATACCAGGGTTGATGATCCGTTTCAGGTTGTTGAGTTTCTCCTGGAATAATTTACGTTCTCCCTTGTCTGTAATAGACAGAATCTTGTTGAAATCTCGCACAACAAGCAGCACGTTCTCTCGGATCACCCTGAACTTTTCACGCTGAGAAGCCATCTCCATAGCCGTGTAGGGGATAGGAAACACCAACTTCTCCCAGTACCGGACTTCTTGGAACAATCGGATCAAGTCCTTGTCGAAGTTCATCTCCAGGAAGCCTCCGGCCACCTGGACGAGAAGGTTTCGCTCCAGCTTGCTCGCGTAGTTCTCGTCGATGTTAGACGCCCAGTCCTGATAGTTCTTCTTGATATATTCATCGATCGCGCCGCTGAGCGCGTAAAAGTTCGACTGAGCCTCTTCATGCTCTCTGCAGCTTCTCAGGTAGTAGGTCGAGTTCAAGACTGTCATCTGATCCTGCAACCTTTTCTGCAAGGACTTGGCCCATACGGCTGAACCGGAATACTTGGGAATTCCCTGACTGATAGGAGGGGAAGAACGATTCTGATTGAACTCACGTCCTACCTTTGTCAGCTCATTGAAAAACAGTGAGTAAACAAACGACGATTTGTTCTGCACCGTCCTCTTGATTGCTTCGCGCTTTGCCATATGGTGGAATGCCTCTAGCATCCTCAGCCCCTGCTCTACGGTGGAGACTGTCTCGAACGCACTTGTGATAACGTTTTGCATCATCATCTCCAAATCCTTGACTCCAGATTTGAATACGTTGTAATCATCATGCCATTTGGTCGCCTTCACATCCAAAATATTATACTTGAGGTTTGAAAAGTTAGTGATGAGCTTCTTGAAACTCTGCTGAATCTTTGTAAGGTTTTTCGAGATTTCGTCTCCTTGCACGCCACTGAAGACAGGTATTTCTGATTCCTCCGAGGGGCTGAATTGATTTTGACTCTCACATACCTCCAGCAAGTCACGGCATCTCTGCATGAAGGCATCTATTTGTGCGAAGATGCGACTCTCGTCATAGTTCCATGCTTTTTCGGGATCGATTATCTTCATCCTTTCTACCATCTTGCGGTAGATTTCTTTCCAGTCGTCTCCTGACTTTATGCTTTCCTGCAAAACTTGGGAGGGTTCTTCTATTTTACCGTCGAAGATGTCTTTCAAGTTGATGTTTTCACAACAACGTAGAATGATCTCGTTGCTGACTTTTCTCAGCAACCCCATGATTCGCTCAGGCGTATGGTAGTACTTAGACAGAGACCATATCACGCGGATCAGATTCAAAATCTCCGGGAGATGTTGTGAAATGTCTTTCGGCTTCGCGCTTGCCAGTTTGGTACAGGGATCGAAGAGGATTTGGAGGAACTTGAGGTTATCGCGAGCTTCTTCACTGCCATCCATGATCTCTTGCGCTAGGTCGCTGAACGGTTTCAAGTATGACGACTTTGCTTTCTCAAGGACCGAGCAGATCCGCTTCACATCTGATCGTTCGAGCTGTGAGCTGATTCCACTCAAATCGTCTGAGCGGCTTTTCCAATGCTGTATCTCCGCTAGAGGGCCTCTGTCCTCGTGTTGAGCATCGCTGTGAGAGGCATCGGACCCAGCAATCACCTCTTTGATCTGCCTCGTCCAGTGAATCAGGTTTGTCTCCAGGCGCTGGACTAGCTCCTTGTCTTTCACGCAGGCATCCAAGTCAGTCAGATCGTCTCTCGGCACGTACAGCACGGTGTTGCCATGGATCTGATGCGAGCTTTCAGTCAAGATTGCCATAAACTTGTGTATCTGTCCGCTGAATTCCTTTCTAAAGCTGCACGCACTTGTCAGGGGTGACAAACAAACGCTCGACTACAGACCTATCTGGCCATGTGCTGTTGGACGAAACCGCCGGCACGTAGATTCTGCTCATCAACTTCAACAGGCTCGGTATACTTTCAGGACCAAGACCGTTCAGCTTCCCTGCAACAATCAGCCAACATGTCAGTGCAACATCGTTTGCTATCCCTGCACTCACCATACTGCACCATCCTCCATATGTTTTCTCTCGTTACTGGAGACCCGCTGGACCTCATGAAGTACATGGCATTTTTAGCTCCGGGAGGCGGCAGATATTCTGAAAGGACAAGATCCCCTTTGAGTTTATACGCAAACAACCTCGCGCTTCTATCGCTTGTCAGGAATTTAACTGTTTCTTTGCGAACCTCATCTTCCTGCCACCAGACAAACATCAGGGATTGCATGAAGCACAAGCGTCGCACTCACAAAACTCTGATCTTCAGCGCACACGTGGGATTCAATCAACCTATCCCTGATCCACTCTACGCACTGAAGCAAACGCATGCCTTCCAAAGCTGAATCTGAGGGATCCTGCTCCGAGGGAAGGTCGGCCAGGATCTCTCTTGTAGTTGCAGACGTGTTCTTTTTCACGCTGATTTCTGCAGTTGCTTCAATCGGAGAGGCCTTGATCGATGAGACCGCGATGGAGCCATTCACATTTTCGTTCTTAGGGGAGGTTTCAGAGGCGGTTGGATCTTGTACATCAGTTCCATTTGGTGATGCTTGCTCTTGCTCTCCTTGACTTCCGCTTGCCTCTTGACTTGTTTCATTCTCAGCAGGTCTCTCAGGGCTCTCGCCATTCTCATTACTCTCTTCGATCTTTTCATTGTCAATCAGTTTTTCTTTGCTTCCAACCGGTGTATCCGTATCGTTGTTCTGCGGAGAGACGTTCTCGGGGCTTTTCTTGCCTGAATTTGGATCGTCATGCTTGTCGTCTTGACCAAGTCCTTCCGCTTGCTCCTCTCCTTCCATGACCGTCGCTTCTACCCCCTTCTCCTCCTGCTCCTCCGCCTCCGTCGCCATTCCAATCGGCCCGCGGGTACCAGGACTTCAGAGAAACACTCCAACTGCTAAAATTGTATATTGAAATTCGAAATGTGATAAGGATATATTCAAAATGAATACCCAACTCCAAGGTAACTAACGGTTGGGCTCCAATGCTCCATCACATTCACCCTCATCCCCCTCTAGCCCCGCCAAACCCACTGGGCCTGATTGGGGCCCGGTCTGCCCGGGCCCCGACTGAGACTCCGGGCCTCTTTGCTACCAGTGGTTTACTCAAAGTTAAGTGATCGGACGGACTTCCAGCCATTCACCGTGTAGTGACATAGTAATATTTACCCAAGGGGAAGTATCCAGTACTATCTTTTCTCAACAAATTGCATACGAAGCCTGCGGAGGGAGAAAGGAGCATGTTGACCTATTGACTCTGGCGAGCAGGTAATGGACGGCCGTTTGGAGGGGACAAATCTGCACTTTCAGTGTTACAGGAGATCTACCAGCAGCTTTCTTTTACAAGTGACTCAACAGCTATGGATGCGTACATACGAGATGGTGATACGTTGGAGTATTTTGGAGGAGTGAAAAGCAATGTTCATGAGGACATCTTGAGGCTCGGACCATAGTATGATAAATAGCTTATGAAAAATATAAATAGCATATGAAAAATGATATGGCATATCAATAGCATTTGAAAAATGATATGGCATATCAATAGCATATATGAAAAATGATATGGCATATCAATAGCATATGAAAAATGATATGGCATATCAATATCATATGAAAAATGATATGGCATATCAATAGCATATGAAAAATGATATGGCATATTCATTAAAAGTATTGCGGCATAGTCACTGAGTAGCATACTAGTTCTGACTAACAAGAAAGCATTTGTGCCACTATACGCTGTGACTCAATGACCCCTTGCTAAGACATGACTGGAACAACTTGTCAGTGGTATATCACGAGAGATATTTGTGATAATGAGCTAAATTGAAATCGAATGTCTGATGAGTCTTGAACACAATCAACGTAGAGCCTGACGCCACTCGCGGCCTACAGCCTTGGATTCTACTTGGACGTACAAGAAAGGTTAAGTTATCATATCTACTTTACTTCCGACAACAAGCTTGACGCCTCTGCGACCGCTGCGAGGACATCCGTCCAACCAGCGACCTGAAGCTTGAGGGCCTGCAATAGGTGAAGTCATCATGTGGAATTGCATACGAGCAACGCACTTTTCTGTACAGGTCCTTGAACGCATCCTTGTTGCGATGACTGCTGGCTCCACCTCGTGCCGGTGCCGTCGTCGACAAATCTCGCAGCAGACTTCGAAGGTCGTCGAGGACGTTCTCTCTCGCCGACTTGATGTCGTTGGTCAGCTGCTGACTGCCTGAAGGAAGTCTCCGAGCGATGGCAAGGGCGTCTAAAGATTCCTTCATCGCCTGCTCCTCCTGTCACTGCCCGACAGCACAGCTGCAGCAACTTCACCTGCAGGCTCCTGGGGTTGGAGAACCTCCTGCGAACAAGTTTGGAAAGCGAGGAGACAGCAAGGAGGAACAAGGCTTCTCCTCCCTCCGCCTGCCCTGCTCGTCAGAGTGATACACGAGAGTACCTTCACCACCTCGCTGCCACAGATGTGCATGCACTTTCTGAGCTGGTTCTCAGCTGCTTCAAACCGTGACTTGTGCACCCTGGATGCCGGGCTGCTTCCCAGCTCTCCTTGGCCCAGGTCGAGCGTCTTCAAGTAGAAAGAGCCGAGGGAGAGATGTGACCGGGCCACCCTCAGAGCTGGAGCCTGCTGCTGCTGCAGGAAGTCCAGGGCCCTGACCGCAGCTGTCACGTGACCTCCTCTTCCGAGTAAAGTCACCTGGCCCTCAGGTCGACTATCAGCTGGGCGTCTTCTCTCGCCCCTTGATCGCTCCACCACTGAGCCGCCGCGTTCCCCGAAGGATCTTCACGTAGGATGTCCTTCTCGAGGAGGGAGGCCATCTCGTCCAGAGTCTCCGCTATCTCCCCCTGCCGAACCCTACGGTGAGCGTGACTGACTCGAATGACTCTGACTCGCCTGTATGATCTTCCACACCATCGGATTCGTCTGCCTCGTCTTGAGCGCTTTGAACGCCAGTTCATACCTACGTCCCTGTCTCACTCTCCGCCACATCATCAGCCTGCCACCCACATCGGGATGGAGGACGCGAAGCAGGCGCGGGCAGGGCCCTGAAACCTTCCTCCGCCCTCTTGTCGCAGCATGGAGCTCCTGCCCTTGCAACATCAGTCGCTTTCATCTCCCGCTTCACCAGCACCTCCCCCTCATCAGCCGGCCGAGGTTGATGGCAACAACCGCTTGATTGTCCTCATCCCTGTTGACGTCCATCAGCAGCTATCGCGCTCAGTTCACGAGTTGACAACCCGACGGTTGTGAAGACGCTGAGCGCTTGCTTCCAGTTTGTCTCCGCCTGCAGGCGATCAGCACGAGGAGGAGGAGGAGGAGGAGGAGGAGGAGGAGGAGGAGGAGGAGGCTGGGGCACCTCGTCGACATTCATTTCGCTCCAGAAGATCTTAGCCATTTCGTTACGCGCGTGCCCGAGACGTCGCTGAATTAGCGTGAGAAGACAAGGAGGCAGGCGATCGCCTTCACCATGTGGATCACAAAGTCGACGTAAGAGCCGTGAAAGGCGAAGTAGCTCGTGGCCTTCTCGTAGTGCCTCAGCGCCTGAAGGTCCGTCAGCTCCTCCGCCAACATGAGCGAAGCTCTGACATGTTGCAGCCGCGTGCTCTTGGGCATGGCAACGACGTCCTGTAGAGGAATGTAGGGTAGATGTTCACCGTGCACGTCGAGACCAATCAGCTGCCCTCCTGATTCCAAATTGTTGGAAATTTCCTCCACATCTGGAATGGAGTGAGGGACAGAGGAGGCGGAAGACAGGAAGCGACTCTCTCAACATCATCTCACCTTGTTCTGGAGCCTGGTCACTTTCCTTCTCCTCCTCCCCGTCATTGCTGCTCGTGTCTCCCGGGCTGCCGCTGTTGGGGGACGCGAAGAGGTCGCCGAGGAGGACGCTGAGGGGGAGGGTGAGACTGATGTAGGAGGGATGAACAAGGTCACCGTAGGCGGGCGAGAAAGAAGGCCTCGAGCGGCTTCAGCCTGTTGGCTGCCGGTGACTGGTGAGAAGAAGAGAGGAGGCGTTTCTCACTGCGAGTCCTTCGACGAGGTGATGGCACATTGGAAAGCGCGTCGGAGCATCAGAAATGCGCTGGGAGGGTGGGATGTCAGAACAGGAGTCAAACTGCACCTGGCGGCTGATCTCAGCTCACCTGTCAAACTGCCCTTTGGAGACGTGAACGTTGCAGAGGAAGACAAAGCACTCAAGGGCCTGTGGGTGGCAGGTGACTGGAAGGAAGAGAGGTCCCATCAACTCGCCTTCCTCTTCAGTCGGTATAGAAGCGATCCACCGCCTGCAAGGGTTTGGAGGACGTTGATGCCCCTGGTAAGGCAGAAAGGTCATTAGGAAGCAGGAAAATCATAGTCGTTCCATCATCACCTTGACAAGTGACCGACGGCGCACTGAGTATCGAATCGCTTGTCTGAGGAGGGGAGGACGAAGGTGTCTGCATGTAGCGCATGATAGCTCTCGACGCACCTTCGAAACTTCCTCTCAGAATGGGGTAGGAGAGGTGAGGGAGAGGTAGAGCCTTACCCCAGTCTTCTCGATCTCACTTTGCTGCTGATCTCCTTGTCATCCTTCATGTCGTCTTCGATGTCGATGGCAACATAAGTTTCTGCAATCCCTTCTTCCACGGTCGCAATGAGAAACCCGTGCTCCCTCTCGTCCAACAGTGAGGAACAGTGCAGCAGAAGCTCTCTCCTCCTCGTGCGATGCTCCTGCTCCACTGCTTTAACTCGCACTGCATGTCTCTTCCCTTCCCCACCTGCTTCAGGCTTCCTGCAAGACTGATCCAACATGTGTCAGTGTCTGGAAGAATCATGGGAGAAGGATAGAGAGATTGAAGAAAAGGAGGAAAGAGGAGTTGCACTGGAAACGACAAGTAGCAAGAGTGGAAGAGCAGAGGAGGAGGAGAAGGAGAAGAGCAATAGGCACGGGTAGGAGGAGGCTGCTCACCGAGCTGCCGCACGGAAGCACAACATGGCGACAGGGAATGCAAAGCGAGGAGGAACAGACTTGATATGACTGAAACTTTCATCCTTGCTGGCACCCATCGCTCGATTCATCGCCTCGAGATTGTACAACTGCTCCTCGTCATCGCAAAGTCTCCTCCTCCCCTCGCCTGCTCCTGCCCTTGATCCTCCTGCTCTTCCTCGCTCCAGGCCCTGCTCCTCTCCTCCCCTCTCCTGCTCCTCCTGCTCCTGCTCCTCCTGCTCCTCTCCTCCTCTCGCCTGCTCCTGCTCCTCCTGCTCCTCCTGCTCCTCCTCTCTCCTGCTCCTGCCCTTGATCCTCCTGCTCTTCCTCGCTCCAGGCCCTGCTCCTCTCCTCCCCTCTCCTGCTCCTCCTGCTCCTCCTGCTCCTGCTCCTCTCCTCCTCTCGCCTGCTCCTGCTCCTCCTGCTCCTCCTCTCTCCTGCTCCTGCCCTTGATCCTCCTGCTCTTCCTCGCTCCAGGCCCTGCTCCTGCTCCTCCTGCTCCTCTCCTCCCCTCTCCTGCTCCTCCTGCTCCTGCTCCTCCTGCTCCTCTCCTCCTGCTCCTGCTCCTCCTGCTCCTCTCCTCCTCTCTCCTGCTCCTGCCCTTGATCCTCCTGCTCTTCCTCGCTCCAGGTCCTGCGCCTGCTCCTCCTGCTCCTCTCCTCCTCTCGCCTGCTCCACCGCTCTCTCCTCCTGCTCCTCCTCTCTCCTGCTCCTCCTGAATGCTCACCTGGAGCTTGTCGTCTCCTTGCTCGCGGTAGAGCCAGTAGGTGGATGCCTGCCAGCATTTCAGCATTTGAGCATACGCGAGAGATTCTTGTGCTACCTCTCTGCTGCACTCTTGACGGAGCCATTTGAGGACTTGCGCTCCACTGCAGGATGCACGCGAAGGTCAGGGGGAGGAAGGAGACGACGAGGAGCCAGGGGAGATGTGGGGGTGGCGGGGGTAGCGGAGGAGGAGGGCAAGACAGGTCACTTTTTCTCGACTCTCTCAGGGCTGAAGGCAAAGTGCGTCATCTCCGGAATATCCTGAAGAATTGTTACGAGTTGACTGAGAAGCTTCAGGTCTCTCACTTGAGTCCTTTTGAGCATGTACCCTTGCATGACACAGTCTTTGTGCCAACAGATCATCACCTGCAAAATCATCGTCGTCAACATCGTTCCCCCCCCGCCCCCTCCCCACCACCAACACCAACACCACAATCATCGGCATCATGATCATCATCATCACCACCACCACCACCACCACCATCACTATCACTATCCTCGTCATCATCATCATATTCCACGTAGTCGCCGTCTTCATCCATGGCTGAACATCCTCTCACACCTCAGGGACGGAAGCGATCACGTTGTCCAACCAGAGGTCAAGGTACGAGTGCAGGCTCATAACCTCAGGGTCCCTTACATACAGCGACACACATGGATGTCCGCTCGACCCGAACACCTTGAGGGCCAAGTCAGCCAACCACCAGCAAAGTGTCTTCTCCTCCTTCTCCTCCTCCTCCTCCTCACCATCACGTCGGACCCCAGCAGCATCTGCATCCCTCCGAACCTCAGACGACACATGCGGAGAATGCTTCACACAAGGTGGTCAGAAGGAGGGAGGAGGGAGGGCTCGGAGTACCTCTCTTCCTGCTCCTCCTCCTCCTCGCTGCTGTCAGATTCTTCCACCTTGAGGTGAACCTTGCTCGCATTCACATCATGCGCTGGTGTTCGTGAATGCTGTTCCCCCTTCTCTTCCCCTTCCTCCTCCTTGGCATCTCGGAAGCTGTTGGTTTCCTTCCCGTCTCCTCTTTCATACACAGATATCGCAAGGGGGCCCTGCCACTCCTGGTTGATGTTCTCCTCCTGCTGCTGCTCCAAACTCTCGCTTCTCCGGGAAGGGACCTGACAACACATCAGACGTTTACTTTTCAATCGATCACGGAGCATCGACCTGTCTCTTGCGGGCAGACGTGCTCCCAGGGCACTCCGGCTCCTCGTCTTCCCAAACCAGTTTCTCTGTCATCTTCACGCTGTCGAGCCTCTCTGTCTCGCTGGCAGATAAGACCCTGTTGTACAACGCTCGCTGCAAGTTTCGGTTCTGCTTTGCTCTACCCGTGAACTTGTCAGAGCAAAGGAGCAGAGAATGGCAGTTGAGTTTCACCTCTTGGAACAAGATTTCTTGGGTTTCTTCCACGAGTTCTGGTCGGAAGCATCTGGAGGACCTGGAGTTCCCTCTGCCAAAGTCAATGGTCAGGATTCGCGAGCAAGGAGCCTCCTGTCTTCTTCACCTTCCGCGCTGTGCTTGCTCATCCTTCCCACCGAGTCGATGAAGAGGGTCTCCCCGACCTGAAGAGGTTGAGGGGTGAGGGGAAGGAGAGGAGGCGAGGAGCAAACTTACCCTGTGGACGGCGAGGGAGACCTGATCATCCGAGTAGGGAAGTGAGAGGATTTGCTTCATGCTCCCTGCCATCCCCCGTTATGGTCGTGCACAACAAACATCCCTGTCGCTCTACCAGCCTGAGCGATGATCTCCAGGTCACCTTCTGCCTGCGAGAAAGAGCCGTCGTAGGTATCTCCACTGAAGTTGTTCACTGCTCTGTCATCTTTGTTCCTCTCTGCCTTCCAGCCCATGACCTCTCTGACCATGACTGCTCCAAACATTCAGCAACAGCATCGAATGACAAATGTACTCGTCTGCCGACTACCTTCAGGCCCTCTCTCCCCATACTTCTCCACCTTCCAACAAGACATCAGCTGCAACTGCAGCAGCGAGGATTCTCAAGAAAGATCTCACCTTGTTCGCCATCGACAGTTTCTCTGCGTCCTGAGAAACCCAAGACAAGCAAAGCGCCTGCTGGTTTCGCGAGTCTTCAGCCTGCAAGAGGCCATAACTCCCCTCTGCTGCAGCTTGCGAGATCGGCAGGGCAGAGAGATCAAGGTTTCTCCTCTGCAGAACGTTGGGAGAGCTCAACGCATCTCCTTCTGTTGAGTTCGCTCTCACGACATTCAAGGATAGAACGTTTTCCTCACCCGGCCTCCAGAACTTAGTCTGTTCGTTGGTGGAACCCCATGCCATGCTGGGGCTTTCGTAGTTGCCATGCTCGTCGTATCCCTGAGAAGAGGGTGAGGGCAGGAAGCAGACGATGAAGGGCACAGCACCACACACTTGCCTGCTGAATGCGAAAGGTGGAGACGGGAGGGACGAGCGGATGAGGGCGAGAGAAGAAGGAGAACGACATCCCAGCACTCGTTCGCTCCTCACCTCCCTGATCGCTCCTTTGGTGTTTTCAGACTCTCACGTACGAGTTGATGCTGGTAGAAAACTTCAGGGCTGCTGTCGTCGTTCAAGGCCTTCAATTCGATCACGAGGCCATCGGTTCGACCTCGATTGAATCCTTGGATGCTTGTTGGGCCAGCATCGCATTGCTTCGCTCTCACTCAACTCTAAACTCTAAATTCTAATCTCCCTCCTACGTCTGTTCCATTGAAGCTTCTCATCAGCACCCTTCTCTCGACCAACCAGACACCCAGCAGGTTTACTCCCCAATCCCTTGCTGCATTGCTTTCTTCGTACTGTTCGTCACAATAGCATCTTAGCTCTCACAGACGTTCGTCTTCCTTCTACCCATCTATCCTCAGCATCTGGCGACACCTCATTCCCCGTCCTGCCCATTCTTTCTCTCCTCCTGCCTTCTATCCGCCATTACACACTTACCTCGAGCATGGAAAATTCCTCAGTCAAGTTCTTGGTCATACAAACGTTTAGTTAATGATCAATTTCAGTCAAAAATTTAGTTGATGGATCAACTTGGGAAAAAGTATCGACTTTGCCAGCCCACCTCAGGAGAATGATTGAACGAAAGAAGAGGCAGACAAATATTACTGCAAATCTAATTACCCAGAGCCAGCCTGGGTCTTTTGCTCTGAGGTGAGCTGCCTATCGCTGTCCCGTTCAGTGAGGGGATGAGGTTCCACCAATGCATGCGTTACGGCCCCAAAACTGATATTTGCGGTAGTAAAGCGATGGAGAGACAGGGTGGGTGATGGCGAAAATGTCGGTTAGAATATTTCAGGGGAAAAGGGGGTACTGCATGGTTATCAAGGGGGTGGGGTTAAAAATTCTGAACAGGTAGGGTTATCCATTTATAAAAGTTGTGGGCGGACATTTTTAGCCAGGGTGGAGGTGGTATGGAATTGAAGGGAGTAGAGGGGGTTGGGGTGGTAGGTCCACTCCGGAAGTAAAACTTTTCTTTCGGTGAGGGGCTTCCCGTTGGTGTTGAAATAGAGAAATTCTGTATTCTGCCACATTTACTAGAAACAACATACTATAATTGAGTAATAATGTATATAATTCAATAAATTTAATGTGTAAATCAGTTTTCTGGGATCTCTTTTTTTGCTGTATTCAATTTCTTCTTCCGTCCAAAGGACCTTGTCGCAAAATTCCTCCTGTCCTCAACCGAAAACGCCCCCCCACCCCCACGTCAGCAAACCCCCTCTAAAACCATGGTGACTTTAACTACCCCCATATTATCCATCTATCACCCCACCTTTTACCAGGAACCCTTCCGGTTCCAACAGCAAAGTCACCCCTGACCCCTTCCCTGAGACTAGGTGATACCACCGGTTCCGTTCTCGTCGAGCGACCCCACAGGTGAACTATTTACGGTACCCCTATTTTCCCCAATGACTACCCTCTCTTTCCCCAGAAGGCACAACCACCGTACCCTACCCTTTATCATTTCAACCCCTACAGGCTTTCCCTCCACCCGCAATGCCATCCAAGTAAACCCGAGCACTATACCTACTTCGTCTTCTTCATACCACCTGCTTTCCTCCCCCCTTTCCTCTCCAAAACCAACCTCTCCTATTTCTCTCTCTCAGTCCTCCTCCTTCCCTAACTTCCTTCTTCTCCAGCTCATCCAATTACTTTTCCCTTCTTTTCTGTTTCACACAAACGATTTCCATTGCCATCGCAAATTCATCCTCTCGAACACCTTTCATTATTCAACATCACCAAGTCTGCTCCCCCTGTCTGGTGCAGCACCCCAGGGAGATTAGTATACTGTTCTGCAGTCTCTTCAACTAGCTTCAGAGATGGTCGCATTTGGTGAATCGGGGAAGCTCTCGGAATTCAAGAACCTCACCCTCATCGGGAAAGGATCGTTTGGGAAAGTTTATCGAGCTGTTCGTCTGTCGGACAATATCGAGTGAGTCTATTCCTGAGCGTCTCTCGCGCCCAGTACTGACTCACTGCTGCAGGTATGCCCTCAAAGAGCTGGACATGCGCCCAATGCAACAGCGAGAGAGAGAAGATTGTGTTAACGAAGTTCGCATCCTTGCCTCCAGTACATGCAATCCTTACATTGTCCGTTATTTCGATGCCTTCATGGAAGGCGAAAGCCTCTGGATTGTCACTGAATTGGCAAGAGGAGGCGACATGGACGCCAAAGTCAAGCGGCATCAAAAGCGTGGGGAGTACATGCCTGAAGATATGATCTGGAACTTCTTCATTCAGATTTGTCAGGGTTTGAAACATCTGCACTCAGCCAATATTTTGCACCGGGACATCAAAGCTCCCAACATCTTCATCACAGGTCCGCGATCGGTGAAAATTGGCGACATGGGTGTGGCCAAGTGCACGAGGAGCGGCATGGCGCGGACGCAGATTGGAACGCCTTACTACATGTCCCCTGAGCTATGGAGAAACCTTCCATACGATCAGAAGAGCGACATCTGGTCGCTGGGGGTGCTCATCTACGAGTTTGCTGCCCTCAAGCATCCGTTCCAAGCACAGAACGAGCGGCAGCTGTACGAGCGAGTGATGCGAGGTGCCTACCCTCCCATCCCTCGATGCTACAGCCCGGAACTAGCGAATGTGATCAGAATGATGCTGACTCAAGATGCTTCGAAGAGACCCACCACGGATGAGCTCCTTGCCCTCCCAGCAGTCCAGAAGCACTTGGAAAGTGCTGAGACAGCTATGGAAGACATGATCTTCAACAAGGAGTGTCTTGTTGGCACAATTCAGGTTCCCAGGATCCTCACGCATCTACGAAACAGACTGCCAGGATCCAAGTATGAGCACGACAGCAGGGACATTGGGGAGAACGGCCCAGTGCCAACCTCACGGAGCTCGGAAGGTAGAACGAAGAGACGTAAGGACCGGGGCAGCGTGATCAAGAGCATGGATGAAGGATTAATCAGGAGGTCGAAATCAGAAGCTCTTGAAGCCCTTAACTCGGAGTTTTTCTCCAAGAAACATGATTCGCTGCTCCAGAGAAACAGATCGGAAGTGAGTGTCCTCCCAAAGATTCCCTACAACATGGCGAAGAATGCAGAGATCGTGAGGATCAGGAGGGACGATGTGCTTGGACGATTACCTCCCATCCCTACGGCCGGCTCGAGATACAGCAGGCAGGAATTGAGAGCATTCCATGATAGACGACGACCGTGGTGAGATGAACTTGTAGAAAATTCAACCCTTTCCCATTGATGTAATTTAGTCTTAATGTGCGATTTCACTTGTTCGAGTACAGAGTAACTTCTTTTCAAGGATGTCAACTTACTAATAAAAAGAGAACAATCTACTCGTTGTCTATGTACATGTCAATCGCTCGCCCCATTCCCTTCAAGCGCCTTGCTGCTGCTGAGGCATCTCCAGAACCCTTCCTGGGCCCTCTTGGTGGAATCGATCGCGTCCTGGAACACTGGTTTTGGAGCAGGCACTTCATCTGTACCCTGGAAATCTTCCAGCAGATCTGTTTGAAGGAGGGCACAGGTGCACGCGGCAACCGACTGGCTCGTGGCTCTAAGACTGTAGCCCCCCTCCAGAACGAGCACGACTTTCCCTCCTGCCAGTTGCATGCAAGCTTGCGTCATCTTGTAGTAGCACGACGGTGTCACTTGGCACCCACCTAGTGGGTCACCTTGCGCGGCATCGAACCCAGCGCTGATGAGGACAAGGTCCGGGCGGAATTCTCTTCCTATCGGGAGGAGGAGCTGGTCGAGGACGGCGAGGTACTCGGCGTCTCCTGCTCCAGGCTTAGGCCAAGCCACGTTGACCGTGAAGCCTTGTCCCTCGCGAGTGCCGCAGGAGGACGAACTGCCGTCGGGGCCTCCCGGATAGAAAGAGCCTCTGTCATGACGATGGACGGAGAAGAAGAGGACGGACGAGTCCTCAAGAAACATCTTCTGTGTCCCGTTACCATGATGCACATCCCAGTCGAAGATCAAGATCCTCTTGGCCCACTGCCTCAGCTTCGCTTCCCGTGCCGCTACAGCAACGTTGCCGAAGATGCAGAAACCCATAGCACATGCGGGCAGCGCGTGATGTCCTGGCGGTCTGACAGCACAGAGCGCCCTTCCAAGTGCGTTGGAGGCGACCATCCTTGTGGCCTCGACCACGGACCCAGCAGCCAGCAGGGCACACTCCCGAGACTGCGGGCAGAGGTAGACAGAGTTCATCTTGGACGCGATGTCGTCGAGCTCCTTCTGCTCCTCCGGCAACGAGCAGATGGTGTGCACGTACCCAGCTGCGTGCACAGATGAGAGCTCCTCGGGCCTCGCGAGACGGGCTCGCACCAACTCCATCCTCTGCAGGAGCCCGTGCTGCGCGAGCTCGGCATAGATGTAGGAGAGGCGGAGCGGCTGCTCGGGGTGAAAGCCGTGGGGCGATTCATGCAGCTCCATCCGTCTGTCGTACACGAGTCCAACTCTGAACCGTGGGAGGGTGTCGTGCACAGACTGGTGCGAGCCGACGAGGTCCTGAGGCTCCATACTCAACCACTTGTCGATCTTCTTACTGTCTCTCGTCGAAGGGCTGGTGCGCGTGCCAGCAGCCTGAGGCTTGACGGCTGGGCTTCCGTTTGGTGCGGAGGCGACGGAGACGTTGATGACTTCGAGCTTGTCGGGGCGAACGAGATGGCCGTGAAGGGGTTGGCAATCAAAGAGCCTCCTCCCCTTCACTGTCCCGTCATTCTTCCCCACGGCCTCTCGGTACCTCACGCCCACCCAGAAGCCTATCGGGAGATTCTCTACCTCGCCGATGAAAGCTACCTCACCCTCCTTGCCCTCCACGCGGCAAAGCTGCCCCACACGCAGCTTGGCCGCTGCACTTGCGAACTCAGCAAGAGCTTGGCTTGAAAGCTGCTTCTTAGCCATCATGTGCGCCCGCACTCGCTCCTCCTTCCATGCAGCGACAGACGCATGCGCGTTTGGCTTCAGACCATCATCATCGCCTCCTCTGATATTCTCGTTCACAACCGCAAGCTCCCTCATGGCGAGCTTGTCCTCGCCGTCGTTTCCTTGCATGACTCTCTCGCCCGCTGGCTCAGCTCATCTGCAAGAGAGGAAATCAGCGCTGCCTTTACTCATTCAACTTGTCGAGCGAATGAAAGCTGGTGATCACCCTCCTCCTTCCTCAACCTTCTCCAGCAGCACCTCGAAACACTATCTCTCCTTCCTTTCCTTCCTCCCCTCCCTCTCCTTCCTCTCCCTGCCGGATGTACCTGCTGTACCTGCTGTACCTGCTCATGACTGCTGTACCTGCTGTACCTGCTCATGACTGCTGTACCTGCTGTACCCGCTCTTCTTGCATCTCTTCTCCTCCCCCCTCCCTGCATCCCGCGCACTCTCCTCGCATCCCGCCTTCCCCACCTCGCCCGCTCCCTTCAGTCCCGGCCTGCCTCAGACCCACCTAGACAAACTCGGATGCGACTGCATGGTTTTTCGGGGAGAGCAAGCAAGGGGTGAAGAGGAGGAGGGGGTCGAGGGAGAGGAGGAGGAGGAGGAGTAGTAGTAGTAGTAGTAGTGAAGAGGAGGAGGAGGAGGAGGAGCCAAGGAGGAGGAGGAGTGAAGAGGAGGAAGGGGTCGAGGGAGAGGAGGAGGAGGAGGAGGAGGAGATGGAAAGGAGGAAGAGAGACTAGTTGAAACCGATAGGCACGATAATGTCGCCTGCCCGATGCCTCCTGGTCCTCGCGATGTTGAGCACCGCGAGCAGTCTTGACCCGTTGAGTCCGCACGCGTGCAATTGCGGGATGTGCGGTAAAGACGCCATGGTGGAGGAGCTTCTCCTTCAGCGGCAGAGGAAGATGATGAAGCTAGAGACTCTCGTGCTGGGATCTTCTCAGGTCCTCGCTGAACGTGACACGGTGGCACTGAGGACTCGATGGGTTGACCTGAACGAGGAGCAGGAAGCAGCCGCTCAGTCTCTTGCTGCCAGCATGCGCGCTGAGTTTCCTGGCTGCCATGACGAGCTCGAGATGCGGCAGGGAGAATGGATCTCCTTCACATGCAGGCTGAGTGACTGCAAAGTGCTAAAAAGCCTGTCAGGCTGCATGTCTGTGGGAGAGAAGTCGAAGTTCAGAGTGCCGAACTCGATAGTGCCGGCGCTCTGCCGGGAGATGTTCGTTCATGGGATGAGTCTGATCAGCTTTCAGAGCGACGGGACTGATTTTCTCCCTTGCTCCACAGACCTCAACCGATTGCTGTCTATGAATAATCAGCCACCAGCCTCTCTGGTACAGCAGGGAGCCGCGTGTCTAGAGGTGTTTGTGATCTGCAGAGACATGAGTCCTGTGAGGCATCTCTGTGATGTCTACTGGAAGAGCTTGTCGGTTGTAAGAAACAACTCAGCGAACAGCACCGAGGACAAGGGAAAAGTGGCCAAGATCAGGTGATAAGGCTCTAGTAAGAGGTAGTTGCGAGACTGACCGGAAGGAAGCCCGAGGCCTGGGGATGAGGTGGAGATCGCCTGGCAAGCCTTCGAAGAGCGCACAGGAAAGCAGCAGGAGACAACTTCTGGCTTCATCTCCCTCAGGGTCCCAGGCAAGTCCTCCTCCTCCAACCTCCTCCTCCTCCAACCTCCTCCAACCTCCTCCAACCTCCTCCAACCTCCTCCTCCTCCTCCTCCTCCTCCTCCTCCTCCTCCTCCCACTCCTCCTCCTCTTCGCCAGATCCTGACGGGGCAGCAGGGACTCAGAACCCCCTGCTCTCAAACGAGGACAACATCAAACTAGCAATGCGGAAGAGAAGAGGAGATGAGCAGCAGATGAAGCTCCCAATGGGTGTCTGGGTGGCTGTTGTGTCCCTCATGGGGGAGGGAACTTCGGTCAGCATCTTCGCCCTGCCCTCCTGTTACTTACCTCCATGAAAGATCGAATGCCTTTGCCCGACCGACACCCAGCAAGGAACTTTCAAGACGTCTTCCTCCTCCAGTCTTCCTCACAGTGTTCCACAGCGTAAGAACTAATTTTGCGCTATAGCAGCAAGTTGACGTTTCCGCGCAGCAGAGAACTTCACGAGATACCGCGTGCGGCTCCTTTCATGGAGTGAAGTGTCGGTCATGAGACTCGAGGAACGGACGTTCAACCATGCAAGGAGGAGGAGGAGGAGGTTAGCGATCGTAAAACGCGTGACCCATCAGGCAATGGACTTTAAGACAACGTTCAATGACGATGGAACTTGGTCCTCTTACATCAATCCCCATCCTCCCCCTGCTGATTTATCGCCCCCACCGCTCTCCATTCCCTCCTCCCACTTCTTCCTCTACTTTCCTCCCCCTCATTATCACCCTGTTGGATGTCTCATACAGATGCAGGATACGTGCACAGATTGAAAGTCGGATAGGATTCCAGCCAGCAAATCAAGATCCCCGAAGGTGAATCTGTTTGCTTCTTTCACGTTGCTAAGTCGAAACAAGTATCCTTCAGGGCCCCGACCCCCTCGCCACCTCCACGGTGCCTCTTCCGAGCGCTCTGCGTTCGTTCTTTGACCTTGGAGACCAGGTGATCAGTGCGTGGAAGGAGAAGACTTTCTTTGTTGGAGACGGAAGTTTGCCGTACGAGGTTGAGAGGGATATCCAATCCCATGACTCTCCTCTGATTTCTCCGGCAGTTGTGCGAATGTCTACAAGAAATGATGATCGGAGACGTTTACGTCGTAGCCATTCCCTCTCGCGCTCTCGACGACAGTGATCATTTCTCTCCTCCTCCTCGTCCCTTGACCGTTCTGCAGAATTTCTCTCTTGGAGCACGAGCATCAAGGATTACAGAATCTTAAAAGCTTGCTTGCTTGACGACAAGAACCTGGGTGCGAATGTACATAGCGAACCGAGCAGTGGCAACGACGAAGTGGATCAGGATGAGGAGGAAGAGGAGAGGGAAGAGCCAGAAGAGGAGCTCGAGCATTTTCTTCTCTACAAAGTGAAAATCCTCGAAGCCATTCCTTCGTTCCAGCTCCCACCTCAAGGTCCTCACCCTCCCCAGCAATGGTCCATCTGACAAGGGGTCTGCAGAGCTTCTGCTTCAAGCCAAGAATCGAATCGCAAGGTCTCGTGGCGGTGTCGGGAGTTTGTGCCTGACTGGCCAAGCAGGGGGGTGCAAGCACGCAGCCTCCAGCATCTGGAAGGTGATCCGAGGAAGGAGGGAGGGGGGAAGAGAAAGAAGAGAGGAGAGAAATAGAGGAGGGAAAGATGGGGGGAAAGAGGAAGGAGAGAGGAAGGAGAGAGGAAGGAGAGAGGATGGAGAGAGGATGGAAACAGAGGAAGGGGGGGGGGGGGGAGAGAAGAGAGTGACATTGTTTGAAGCTGCGGTCGACTTCTTCCTAAAGTCTCACAAGCTTCTGTCCTCAGCAGCGGTGACATGGGTATACGAGTTGCTGTGCTTGCTGACCGCTGGTGACTTCATGCGCAGTCGTCAGTGGATGGGGAAGAGCTCAGGTGCAGGGAGAGGAGAGGAGGGGGGTCCGGCAAGTGACTCGTCAGCAGCACCACCCGATTCTCGCTCATGGCCGAAACTTGCCTCGGAGTTTCCAGCTGCCTGCTCAAGCTCGGAAGGCAGCTGGGCAGGAACTTTATCCCTCTGGTCCGCGACTACTGCAAGCAAGGGCTCGCGTCTCTAGAGACGACCCTCGACGATAGCAACACACAGAGAGTGCGCAAGGAGCTGGTTATGACTCTTTCTTCCTGTCGGTAGCTGCACCCTGTGCCGGGCTGCTGATGGAGGGGAACACAACCTTCCTCCGAGGGTCGTAGCGGTATGGAGAGTCGGGACGACACTTTCTCGCACCTGTAGCAGCTGCTGGAGCTGCTGCTGGAACAGGGGGTGGGTCGGGGCTGATGGCAGGAAGAGGCTGCTCTGCCCCCTTGCTCGTGCGGTTTTTCAGCTGAACTGTGCCGTCAGAGGTGAAGACTTGCTCTGCCGTGTTGTGCTGGCACTCAAACTCCTCCAGCAGCGCCGTTGCCTCCTCCATCACCACCAGCCCCCTGCCGTTGGCTCGAGAGGCCCCGAAGGAAAGTTGAGCTCGAGCTTGTTGGGACAACAGGATCCCTGACCCTCCGTTGCCCTCGAACGAGCAGAAGCGAGCTTGCATGCTTGCTCCCTCAGTCACGGCGAGCCCGCTGCTCTCGTTGTCATGTACTCTCATGTCTGAACATGTCACAACTGTTCCGCTCCCTTTCACCGTCAACCCGTTCCTGCCATTGCGCCGCACGTAGCTCTTCCTGCCTCCCTCCGCCCCCCACAGGGTCACTGCTGCCCCGTCCTCCACGCTCACTCCGTCCTCCCCGTTAGCATGGATCACCTGCAGGCTGGTGAGAGCAGCAGGAGTCACCCCATCCTCACCGTCTCCGACGCTCGCAGCGTCGTTCCGCTCCCCCTCGCCCGAACTCCAGCAGCACGGTTGAGGAGCACATCGCAGCTGTCCAGCTGCACTCCAGCTCCATCACAGACGAGGACGCCGTCGGTCGCGTTCTCCCGGATGATGGAGGACCGGAGAGACATCCGGCTCCGCTTCTCCTCACACACCACCCCCTCCTGCACCTCACGATCTTGCAGCCCGTCAGCACTGCCGACCCCCGCGCTCCCACCGTCAGCCCGTCCTCCATGCACTCGCAGATGATGCTCCCCACCGCCTCCATGGTCCCCCCCACCAGCACGAGCCCGCAGCTACGACTCTGCTCCGAATCAGCTGGGGAGAGAAGGTGAAGAGGATATCCCACCTTGCTGACAGAGCTGTCCTTCAGTCTGAGGTCTCCAAAGCTCTTCAAGCAGCTCGACTTCAGCTCGGAGTTGACAAGCTGCGGCAGCACGTCACTTGAAGCGGACAAGTGCAGGAGGGACCTCAAGAGAAGCGCCGGCGAGGACGCAGAGAGTGAGGTCTTGCGAGGAGAGGATGCAAGAGGTCAGCTGGAGCTGCTGCTGGGCCTCGCAGATGTTCACTTGTTGCAGTCACAAAGGTCAGTGGGAGCAGGCGACTTCGTTCAGCTACCTTGTGCCCCGTGCGCCTCTCCCCCTTGAACGTCGACAGTGACACCCACGAGCGATAAGTTGAGACTCTTGCCGTCAGGTCGTCAGCAGAGCATGTCAGCATCTGCTCGCTCACCAGGTCTCGGCACGAGAGCACGCAATCAAGGGAAGTACATCCGTAGGCTGATACTATGGAGATGTGTTTCATCTCCTTCAGCGGGGTTCCTGATGTGTGATGGAGGTGAGAACGGCAGAGAAGCTGAGTGTTTTCAACCTGTCAGCTCGTATCGACCTCGGCCAATGATAACAGCGTCGTGGTCTTGTGCTTGCTCCAGCAAGGAGTTGATGACAAACACGTCTTCATCGACTTCGAACATGGTGTAGTGGAAGGTCTGAAGGAGGTCGATGAAAGCCTGAGAATCCTTGACTTGACCGTCTAGTTCAGCTTGTTTCACTTCTCTCGCTCTGTCTCTTCCATCTCTCACGATGATGGCTCTTCCTGTCAATCTGTTCTCAACCATCTGCTCTATGCTGAAGTCTCCGGGAATGCTGACGTCATCAGCTGCTAGCGATGTGCCTGGCTGATCTTGTTGGGGTTTGGTGTAGGCGATCATACCCTTCTCCCTCATGATCTTCTTCCTCTGCATCGACCCTCTTCGCTTCAGCAGCGACGAGTAGCAGAAGTGAGAAAACTCCTCCATGCTCAGAACTCCATCTTCGTCAACGTCGTTCTGTCGGATCATGGCATACACCTCCCCCTCCATCTTCTTCATCCCCAGCACCTCCATGGCCTCGCTCAGCTCCGCAACCCCAACACGCCCTGACCCGTCAACGTCCATCTTCTCGAAGATCTCCTGGATTGCTCGGACGAGCTCGTCTCCTGTCAACCCGTCGATCTTCTGCGTGAATAGCACAGACGCCTTGGAGATGCCGGCCCAGGAGCGGAAGGTCAACCCCAGCTGAAACTTTGGGGAGAAGAACGAGCTGGCGATCTTCATGTTCGGCTGGCTGTGCTGAGCGATGTCTTCGTTGACGCTCCCAAAGATAGCGCAGTTGACAACCTTTATCACTGCGGCGTCTTGCGACCACACCCCGTAGCCGTTGCCCTTGACTGTAGAGTGACTGACGTGAACGGAGGTCTCGCGCTCCTTCAAGTCCTTGTCTTGGATCCCGATGGCTAAGATCCCGATGCTCTCGTTGTCCAGTACCGCACACTTGCGGAGCTCGACGCTGCTGCCGTTGAGGATCCAGAGCCCGTTCTTCTTGCTCTGCGTCACTTTGGTCTGCAGCATCGACAAGCTTGTCTGGTAGTCGTTCACACTCACTCCGCTCCATCTCGATCGCGATATCATGCTGCCTTCCACCTTCACCTGCGCTCCCTTGCCGACTACAAGTCCTCTCTGACCGCTCTCGGTGACTTCGAGGGCGATCCCGAGGAAAGAGACGCCTCCTCCCTTCACGTCTACTCCATCCTTGGCACACTCACACACCTTCACCTCAGCAAGTTCTACTCTCCCCTGCTCCATCACAAGGACCCCGTTTCCTCCGCATCCTCTTACTTGACTTGCCTTCATCATCAGCGCTGCCCCTTCCCCCTCGCCCTTCACCACAACTCCGTTGCCTGCCTCCGTCGTGACATCTACATGCACCAGCTCCATCCTACCGCCCTCGACCTTAGCGCACTGGGGAGGCCATTGGAACGAGTCGTTGCGTCCCAGCAGCTCTAGTATGATGCTCTCGACCCGGCTGGACCCCCGCAGGCAGCAGAACACAGAGTCTATCATGCTCCCTCGCACTTGAGCCTGTTCGGGGTATGCGACGCCCATTCCTCCTCCTCCGAACCCTCCGCTCGCCCGGGGGAGCTCAGCAGGCAGTCTGCTCCCCTTCATGCTCTCGAGGGTCTGCTTGATCCCGCTGCCTCCTCCTGGCAGAGACCCCGAGAGCTTCTCCAAGCAGAACTTGAACAGCTTCTCCTCCGAGGGCCTCGATGCCGCCGCTGCGTTGAAGTAGCACGAGCTCACTGGTCTCGAGCTCCCCGACGCTCCGTCTCTCCCTCCCACTCCTGCATTCTCACCCAGCCCGCTGCTGCCATGCTCCTCTAAGCTTGCGTCCCTCCCATCACTTCCTGGCGTTGTTATCGAGTCTGTTGCTCCTCCACCTCCCCCAGCCGCCACCAACACCGCTCCGCTCGAGAGCTCCTTCTTGAACACGAAAGTCCCTCCTGCTCCGCCCGAGCAGCTCCCCATGCTGTCAGACAAGGTAGAAGAAGTGCCTCCTACCAGCAGGAGCACCCTCTCCCCCTCCTCCAGGTGGAACTGCGCCTCTATCACCGCCCCTGTCCCTCCCTTGCGATCTCCGGCCCCTGCTGCTCCTGCCCCTGCAACTCGCAAAGCATACGTGCTCTTGATTGGAACCGTCCACAGCTCGACCCTGCCGCTGTACTTGAAGAGCCACTCGTCCTCCAAGATAACGTCCAAGATCCTCACAAACCCATTCCCTTCGTTTCCCCGCAGCTCTACCCTCCCCTTCACAGTCTGATACCCAACGTACTTCGACACGCTCTTTGCTAGATTGCTTACAAAGCTTCCTCCTCCGCCGCCTCCTCCTCCTCCACGACCTCCATACCCACCACCTCCTCCCCCCGACCATCCTCCCCCACCTCCTGCAGCGTAGTTGATCTCGGGGCGAAACACCAGATCCTTCTGCAGGAGCGTGTGAGCAGGGGATGGAACGAGATCACAAAAGCTCTGCTACCTCCGTCACAAACGGCTCGCTGATCTCTTGGATCCCTCGCTTCACTATGATCACGTCCCCGTCATGCAGCTGCTGGGGTCCTCCTGGACTCCCTCGCAACGACGAGGGGGCTGAGAATCCGAGGCTACTGAGAGCGATGCCGTACTTGTGGCTCAACACGTGCGGCTGTTTGAAGAAGAGCACAAAGGGACAGGCTTTCAGTCTTGCCTTCTCGAGCGACCTTGTGTTGATGGCATTGCCAAGCTCTCTCGAGTATTCTTCTACAGTGGAGGAAATCTTCTGCAGCTCTACTCTCTCCCTCTCCAACATCCCGTTGAGCTCCTTCCATGACGTGGCTGAGAACTTTTTCATCACCTGATCATGAAATCCTTGCCGCTGACTGCAGATTGCTGCTCGGAAGAACCCATGTCTCACAGGAGGCTGCTGAGCGTTGGGAACATACCTGACTCCCTCCTTCTGCTCTTCCTTCTCCTCCTCCTCCTTCCCCTGATCATTCTCCTTTCTTCTTGGATCATGTCGCTTCATACCTCAACGACCAATCGGATCAAGATGGAAGCACGTGATGCGTTCCCCCACTTCGAACAGCAGTAGCTTCTACTTTCTCTCTGATTTACTTGCTGCCTCCTTCCTGCTCCCATCCAGCCATCCTGGTCCTCTACAGCTCCTATCGAGCCATCCTCGTGCGCAGCAGTTCCATTCTCGACATTCTCCCTCCTCTGTCTCCCGTTCTTCGTCTCCTTCCGTCACCTCGTTTCCTCTCTCCATCCTGCCTCTTGTGCCCTCCCCCTCCCCCCTGCCAAATTGTCCTGGGCCTACCAAGGAATTTGATCTCCTACCCCGCCCATATGAAATTGTTTGCCCTCACTCCCTCCACCTCTCCCTTCACGCATGATCATACTCTATTCCTCCTTCGCTTTCGTCTCAGCATGCTTTCCCCTTCTCCCCCTCAACTGCATCTCAACCTGGTTCCTCCCCTCCTCCTTACTCCCTGCACTTCCTCATCGGAACAGCCTTTCATCTCCCTGCTGCAATCTCTCGACAGGGACTGGGCTCTTTTGGCCCCTTGTCGTATCAGAGAAGAGCATTTACTTCTTAGGTCTAGTGGAATAGACGAGCTTGGGAATGACAGGCTCTGCACGCAAACTCACTCACGAGACTGCCACAACTCATGACAAGCTCACCTGCTTGCTTGGCGGTGGCGGTGGCAGTAGCAGCAGCCGCAGGCATCTTGGGGAAACCCAGCAGCGATTTCATGAAAGGCACCTTGAGCAAGAGCACCTGAACATTCAGCCATCAGTCAACGGACAAGGCCAGGTGGCAGGAGGCACCTGGAGCAGGGAGAAAACGTTGGAAGGGATCCAGTAGAGGAAGACTCCGTTGGGGATTCCTGACATGATTACGAGAGGAACCATTGCAACCTGAGCGCAATGACATCAGGTAAGCAGGTCCAGCTGAACTGCTGCTCTCACCGCAAACCCACGCATCGCGAACTTCATGGTGGACTGCTGGTCTTTCATGGCCTGCCCGGTCTCACCTCCGAGCTCGATGGTCGCCAGCATCGACAAGCTGGCGATGACCGGCAGCATGTATGTCGGGTCGACGATGGACAAATCCTGAAACCACATAGTCCCCCCGTCCTTGAATGAAGGGTAAGTTGTGGCCATGTGCCTTAGGGCAAAGAAGAAGCTGACGAAGATCGGCCCCTGACTTACTCGTCACCATCACGTAGACATCCCCCCCAACAAGTCAACCTGTACCGCCAGACCGATGAACGATTTCCAGGGGTTGCAGTGATGCTTTGCGAACAGCTCCTTGAGCTGCTTCTGATAGACGTCAGTCGCCCTGGGAGGAGCAGAGTATCCGCCAAGCTTGCGCCAGTTGTTGGTGATCACCTCCATCTCAGGTTTAACAAGATTCAGACGAGCAATGTTCTTCATCTGTCACAAGTCTCAACGAGAGCAAGACCAGGAGCTGGACCAAGGGCCGGCAATCAGGCCAAGCAAGGGGAGAGGGGAAGCGGGCAGGCAGCAGGAGCAGGGGGGAGCCAGGAGGAAGGAGGATGGCAGCACCTGATAGACCACGACAGGAAAGAGGAGAAGCCTAAGGGAGAGAGTGATAGCACCGATGGACATCCACCACTCCAAGCCGAAGTAACCATGAATCGCTACGATGGCTGCCTCGGCCAGGGCCGGGGGAGACCATCCCATGGGCGAGGGGTCGGAGATCCCCTCCACGACATCGGCGACAGTCACCATGGCATGCGGAGAGGCTTCAGACATGTCAGAAAGAGGAGAGGAGCTGCTCGAGCTCGTTGACGACATCATCCGTGCACCCGGCGCGCTCGCACCAACCAGCATCAACCTCCTTGGCACGACGGCTCCCAGCTGAGCATGCGAGGATGCGCAAACTGCATGCGTCGTGGGTGTTGGAAGCTGGATGTGCAAGGCTCGAGCCGGTGCCGATTGTGCGGGCCTTGAACTCTCAGGACTCCAGGAGACTCGGTTCTGTGACAAGTGGGAGATCGTTGCTGTGAAGGACGGGATCAGCCGCCTCTGGAAACTTTGCTTGTGCAGAAGATGCGAGAAGAGCATCTTCCCCAAAGAAGAGGACATCTCCTTCAATATCTCTCAGCTGCTCCTGTACAAACTTCATCATCGAAGAAACATTCGAAGCAAGATGAAAATATGCTCCAGTACTTGACTATAGTCCCTCACTTCACCTGCCTTTCCTCCTCCTTGAAATCATTCTCCCTTACCGTAACATGAGATTCAACAGCCTTATCTTCCTCTTCCTCTTCCTCTTCCTCTTCACTCCCCTTGCCATCTCCTCCCTCTCTTGATATCGTGCTCATAATCGTCTTTCATTCCTGCCTTCCTCCTCCTCCTCCTCCTCCTCCTCCTCCTCCACCACCACCACCACGACGACTCCCCCCAGCCCCCTCCCTCTTCGTCGTCCTCTCTCTCATCATCTACTGGACCTCTCTGGCTCCACACGTCCTTCCCTTATCTACCCACCCTTCTCCTTCCTCCTTCCTCCACCACATCCTCTGCATCATATGCAGGCATGCGCTTATTTCATCCCCCTCTTACTCGTCTCTCCATTGGCCCCTCATCCCCCCTCAAACGGAACTGAAGACTTGTCCCTCATCCCCGCTCTTGCCCGTTTCAGTTCATCCCCCTCTTACTCAACTTCCCTCACAAACTGAGAAATGGTATCGCCGATGTCCAATGTTGAGGTGGGGTAGTCGATACACCCCACCTTTGAAAGGCTCAAAATGAAGAAAAATATGGGTGGGGGTAGGAAAAGCTTGTATTGATACAGGTGGGTCCATTCAATGTTGATTATAGGGGTGGGGGTAGTAGAGGCTAATTCAGAAGAAGGGTGGGTTAATTCCTTGACTACCCCACAATTGTCAGCAGATTTACTACTTATTCAGGGGGTGGGGTGACCATCTCTCTAAGAAAAGTCACCCCACCCCCTGTAGTTCGTTCCCAGCTAGAATTTAGATAAGGGGTGGTGTATCCTTCCCCACTGAACCCTAGTTCGTTCTTCTTCACCACCTTCACATCCTCTGCTTGGAACTGAGTTTTCCGTCTCTCATCCACCATATCCATCACTCCTCCTCTTGATAAGCCAGAGCCGTGCTGATCTGACACGCTGATCACGTAGGGCCATCTGTTCCAGTGTGCTGTGGTGTCAATCTTGACTTTGCCTTGATCAACAGAAACCAAATGGAGCCACGTTTGAAGCTGCAGCTGGAGATCACAAAAGGTCAAAGACAATCAACATGCGACGTGAAAACATTTTCCATCGACTCTGAAGAATGGCTTGTTGATGCCGTCGATTACTACTTGTAAGTTTCAACGGTTCTTTCGCTTTTGTCTATTCTTTCTTTTCTAATCCGTGTACAGGACGCATTTCTCTCTTTCTGAACGTCGAAACGACCAGAATGTCCTACTGGGCAAGAAAGACGTTGAGAACCTTGCGCATAACAGGCCGAACCTTATGCTGAAAGAGTATGTTACAAGGGAGGGAAAGGAAGCTTGGGGAATCAGCTTCTCGCAGCTCTGTAACTTCACTACAGAAATCTTCTCAGGAGGCCACAGTCACCTGGGAATTCCTCGCAAGTTGACGATGATTGGTCGACAGAGCAAGATGAGGACTATCCTGTCCATAGATACCAGCGACTCGACTCCTGCAAGCGAACTTGAGCCGACCAGAGGAGTCGAGGAAGACCGGAGGAGGAAGAAGCCGAGAACCAAAAGTCCAGACCCTCTCCCATGCAAGCAAGAGGAACACGATGAAAACATTGTCACTGGCAACAGCAGATCGTCACAGGAGAACGAGGCGACCGATCAAGCTGCATCAAGCCCACATTCTCGAAGGACTTCCAGTCGCATCTCAAGCTTGAGAGCCAAAGCTGAAGCACAAGAAGACTCGAGCAGCGTCGTGAGAAAGACGCGATCGTCAGGCAGAATCAGGAACTCTTCTCAACATCTAACGGAGTCGTCAGACTTTCAGCTTGATGGAGAGCACAATGAAGAAGATGACGAAATGGCAGTCGACGGAGACATTTCCAATTGCAACGTCGAAGCCAGCATTGAGGATAATGCCATGGATGATCCGGACTTCAACGCAAGTTCTCCTGATCCTGGGGCAAGGACTCAAAAGCGAAGAAGAACAAGAGTGCAAGAGCCCAACGATGCCGATGCAGACAGCAATGACATCTCGCACGACGAGCTCGGGGATATCAGCGAGGCGCAGCTGACGTTCATGTTGCATTTCGAGCACTACATCAACGAGCTCCAGGAGTTTGAAGCCTCCTCCGACTCTGATTCTCCGATCCCGGACTCATCCTCCGGGCCGCAAGCGAAGTCAAAGTCGTTCAATCCTGAGTACTGGGAGTTGCTCGAATCGCACTGGAACCGTGATGATCGGGATACGATAGCGAAAAAGTTTGACTCCCTAAAAGTCGGGGACATTGTTTCCCTCGACTGGAAGATCAAGAATGGGCAGAAGACCTGGCTCGGCGTAGTGTCTATCAAGAGCGAGAAGGACTTCATGGTGAGGTTTACAGACTCAAAGGACATTCGCTTCGCTCGATCAAGCAAAGCTGAAATCGACGTTATCCGTTTCAACGAGGATGTCTACAAGCAGCGATGCGAGCAGATCATGCACAGCTCAGGAAGCATTCTAGAAAACGCGGACTCATGTCCCATTGCGCATCAGGTAGCGCAGATGGTCACCTCCCGGCTCAAAACAAAAGAGATCCCGGAGGAGCTCAAAGACGAGCTTCACATTTCTGATTGTGACAAGAGGCGGCTGCACCAAGATGAGTATGTCATCGTCTATCAGCCGCATGGTTACAACAAGAACTTCCTCGTGGGCGACTGGCTTCTCGGACGAGTGGAGGAGGTGAGGAGGAGTGCAGGGTATACAACGAGCTTCAGCGTCTTCTTCTACAATCACAGCTACTCCGGCCTCTCCAAGTATGACGCGTCAAGCAGCAGGTCGCTCGTCTTCTCCATCAGATTACCGGATGGTGAGGAGGACGACTAGGAGCGCCACTCGGCACTCTGGCTCGCCGATTCCAGAAGGTTGAGGTGAATGACTTGTCTTGCACGCAAGCATCACCGGCCTGACATGTATTCGCCAGTCCATGAAGATCGTTTTCTTGGATCTAGTCATGATTCGCATCAGTAACAGTGTCTGGGTTGCTATGAGCTGGCCTGGCAACGGAGTTTCGGGTTGAGTCTGGGTAGCTTTGCCTCAAGCTTGTAAACACGACATACGGTAGTACAGCCTGATATAGCACGTCTATCATACGCTATACAGTACTCGACTTTACGGCTGGCCGTAGTCAAAGGCCTCCTGCCCGCGGCCATGGGCCGGCGAAATGCTCCGCCGACCGCCGCGTCCGATCCCGGGTCCGGCGTCACTGAGGGCGCTGGCGCCGGGCCGCAGTGAAACTGTGACTCCGACGGTGATCGAAGGGAAGAGGTGCAAACTCAGTGAGCCTCCCGGCGCTGTCGAACGGCCCGGCCGGAATCGAAACCGCAACGTTCCGCGAGTTCGTCGGAGCTCCGAAGGCCCGAAGAGGCTCAAAGGCTACCGACTGGCAACAGAGAGGTCTTGTACCCCTTCTAATCCCGCGCGAGGTACCCCTCCCCCAAGTTACTGAAGTGATCTCGTGATTACAGGGACCGTGACCTCAACACTGCACCTCTGAGGCCGGCCTGTCATCCGCTACTGTAAGTTTTAGCCAAATACATCCGAAAAAAGAACTATATTGCCCAGAAAAAACAAACCACCCCACCCTTCCGCTCCCACGAAAACGATCAGTGGTAAAAAACGTGTTCAAATTTCCAGCTTGCAGTACCGGGTGGTTAATCACTGAATCCTGGGCCAGGGTGGGGTGGGGTACACATCTCATGTCAAAGACACAACCAGGGGTGATAGCTCCTGTCCTTTGCCTGCCCCCCGTACGGCCCCTCCCTCCCACTCCTTCCTCCTCCCGCTCGCTCCTCGCACAGCCCTTGTTCCTATCTCGCTCCCCGTCATCGTCCCCTCGCTCTGACTCATGGTCCGACCCTCTGCCACCCCAGAATCCAGGAACGTCGGCGTCTGCTTCGCCCAAGTCGTGAGTGAGTCCTCGTGTCCCTTCACTTCCATGACAGAGCTCACGCGCAGGTCGCTCGGGTCGTCCCCACTCTCCGGCATCTCTTCATCCCTCGCCGGGGACGCCTCTCCTTGTACGAGGGCCTCAAGGAGTGCATTCCTGCTGCTGTGCGCAGCAAGGAGCAGTCAGCAAGGTGCTTCGGGCTGAGCGAGGTGGAGTTCAACAAGGCGCTGGAGAGGAGCGGGTTCAAGAAGCTACGCGACCGCTGCCATGTCCCCGTCGGAGTGAAGGAGCTGGACTTTGCCAAGGGCCCCACCGCCCGCTATGTCTTCTGCAACCGACGCTGGAGAAACCCCGACGATCCCCTGGAACTGGAGGAGCTCCGCCAAGGCTGGCTGAAGCTCCGTGAGTGCGTGTGGATATTGGGAGCTGACCTGAGCTTCGAGAGCCTCGTGCAGTGCTGCCGGGTCAGATACGCGCAGTGGGCAAGGATGACGACCAACTGGAACAAGAGCCCCCGACGGGTCGGTCGTACCAAGCCCCCCCCTGCGCCCAGCAACGCCCCACGGGGATCAGCGACCCTCCATGACGCGCGTGCTCTATCATCATCGTTAGACCCTCAGGGGGCGCACAAGCGCTCAGACAAGCATGGTGGTGGAGGGTCAGGGGAGAGGCCGGCAAGTGAGCCAAGCTGTGGAGAAGACGGGAGGGAGGTGGACGAGTGGTTTGACCAGATTCTTGTTTGTGTGAACTGGGAGCTGCCAGAGGAGGTGGTTAGCCTGCCGAGCAACGGAGCTCGAAGTTGGTCGCCTGCAGCTTGAGTGTAGCAGCGCTTGTCTGTCTGCAAAGGCAGCCGATGTAAGAGTTTTGAGTATGGAAGGTAAAGGTAAAGGAAACGACGGGATGAGTTTGACTGCTGCCCAATTCGATTCTTCCAGTGCCGACTCTTGCCCTGTGATCGACCGGTGCTCCCCATGATCGCTGATGTCACACTGAGTCCCTTCAGCCAAGTGTCACTATGACGCGGGGACATCATCATTGACCATGCGGCTCTAGAAGAACCAAGTCGCAAGGATGCCATCTTGGAACACAGAGATGTCGTCCGAGGACGATCTCATACATCTCATGTCACCCGTAGCGAACATCCACACCCTAACAGAGCGAACCCGCCTCAGAGAGGACCCACTCAAGATTTCTGGGGATAGCAAGCGAAGCTAGGCTTACCCTAGACCCTCGTCAAGGTCAGTGACGGCTAGACCTGACCTCTGACCGCTGAGTCACTACCGCCAACAAAGACAACCTTGGTCAGGGGATCGGAGAGACATCTCAGTAGTCGTCTGGGTCGAGGCATAGGATGCCCCTTGTCTCCTTCATCTATCATAATAGACTTCTTGAAGGTACTGTACGGTCAAGTTTCAGCTCTCGGGCCGGCGCCAGCCGCGAGCGACAGGGCACGGTGGGGCCGCAAGTCAGCAGCGGACTGAGACTGAAGTACTCGGAACAAGACGGTGCCTTGAGGTAAGACTGGAGCCGCTAGCATCTCAGAGGCACGGAAGTGATGACGTCATAGCATGCGAAGCATCGCCTGGTGGAGCTCGACCAAGGCCAGGGTGTCAAGCTTGCAGTAGTTGAGGAGGTTTTGACGGAGGACCTGAGCCTGCAGGAGGTAAGAAAGGAGAAGGGGAGAGGAGAGCAGAGGAGAGTAGAGGAGAGAGGAGGGGAGGGGAGGGAAGAAGGAAGCATAGGAGAAGAATGGGATGGGGAGGAGATTAAAGCGACGGGGAGGACAGAGATGCGTTACCTGTTGAGGGTCTGCAACTTTCATCGCCTCGAACTTGACAGCAGCAAGTCTGCCGTTGTTGATCGGAAGGTCCTGGGAGGAGGAAGGTGAGAATAGTGAAGGAGCCGGGCAGAGGATACAAGGGCACGGGTAAGGGGAGAGGAGAGAGGAGAGAGGAGAGAGGAGAGAGGGAAGGGGAGAGAGGAGGAGAGACAGCAGAGGGGGGAAGGAGGGAGGGAACAACCTTGTAGGCAGTCCGATATGCAGGGACAAGAGCAGGAAGAACGTCCTTGATCGAATGTGAACCTCTCAGGTCAGGATGGTAAATCGTCTCCTTAGCCAACTAGAAGATAGGATAAGGAAACGAAAGAATCTCATACCAACAAACCTTGCAGAAATCGATCATGCGAGCGTTCACAGCGTCGATCTGTGAGGAGAGGTCAACAAGAGAAACGCTATCTTGCTCTCCGCACCCTGGCAGCGTACGCAGGGAAGTCGGCTTTGAATTTCTGAGATAGAAACCCTTGAGGTGCCGAAGATCACAGCAGGAGAGGGAGGACAGAGGTAGCAAGGAGAGGAAGGGGAACGAGGACGAAGACGCAAGGGAGGCATCACATTCATCTGGGTCGTTTCATACGAATAGTAGATGACGATCGAACCCTCCTCCTCTAGAGCCTCCAGCAAGTGCTGCAGGAGGTGCTCCCGCCAGTCGATGCTGAAGGCATGCGTCAGAGGTGGATAGGGAGGTGAGGAGATGGAGGACTTTGGATCAGCGAGGTACTCGAGATGTTGTATCTCCCCTTGAGAAGTTTTGCGATGTAGAGAATACTGAAAGACCTGTGGGATGATGAGCACGGCAAGAGAACACAAGAGTGGATCTGATGGGAACCATCGTCTTCAGCGGCCCGGTGCCTTCGATCCTGAAGAAAGGAGGATGAGAAGGAGTCATGAGGAAGGGAGAGGGAATTGGAGAGAGAAGGAGGATAGGGAGAGGGAGAGGGAGAGGGAGAGGGAGAGGGAGAGGGAGAGGGAGAGGGAGAGGGAGAGGAGCAACGAGGGAGGCGGAGGGAGGAGAGTGCTTTCCATGGGAAGACTGGGGCAATTGTCTCGAAGTCCAGATAGAAACAAGGATAGACGATGGCGTTGAGCGTCTGCTCACAATGCTCGTTCAGCAAGAAAGCGGGAAAACGAGACGGCGAGCATAGGAGATGGTGAATTTGGTGATGATGGTGATGATGATGATGGTGATGATCTCCACGACGATGACGACAAAGGAGGAGGATGAAGAGAAGCAGGGAGAGGAGAAGGAGTACTTACTTCGCCAAGTTTTTGATGGTTGATGTAGGGTATGCTGCTGTTGACGCTTTGGCGAATGATCTCATGTGCAGGAGACAACTCAACAGTGCCGGGGAGTTCCTCGATCTGACGGGATGACGGGAGGCCATAAGTGTTCTAGCAAGCACGTGGTCCTTCACCTCTTTTGTGATTCGAGCCAGTTCTCTTAGCTTTTGACCTTGGATCCTATGGAAGAGACGAAGTCAGGAACACGATAAGAGCAAACTCACAACAAACCCCTTGAGCTCCCAGATGGAATGGCGCAGATCTCTGGTATGGCTGCACAGAGTCAAAAGGACGAGGACGAGGACGAGGACGAGGTCGAGGTCGAGGACGAGGTCGAGGTCGAGGACGAGGACGAGGACGAGGACGAGGACAAGGACGAGGACGAGGACGAGGACGAGGACGAGGACGAGGACGAGGACGAGGACGAGGACGAGGACGAGGACGAGGACGAGGACGAGGAGGTCGTGGAGAACAATTAAGAAGACAAGGAAGAGATGTAGGAGGATAGAAAAGGCGAGAAGGAGGACGAGGACTAGGGCGGGGATAAGGGGCAGAGATCAGTGTGACATTACCAACTCTCAAAGAATTGACATTTCTTGCAAGATGTTTCCACGATCACCGGAGGAGGATCATCCTGAGAAGTGACCAGCAGGACGTGTGCGACGGATTTTGACTCCTCGCTGCTGCCTTCGAGCATCTGATGAGGACGGCAGAAGTTGGAAAGGTCTCTGTCACAAATCTTGCTACCAACGTTCTCCTCCCCTCTACCTGCAAGCTTCCGCCCTGCCCGAAGATCTGGGCAGAGACATCCTCCCTCTTGAAACTTGTGAAGAAAGTCAGAGAGAAGTTTCCCCTGTCTTTCAACTGCACAATCTTGATGCTTCCATCCCTTTGCGAAACTGCGCGTTCCCGTACACCGTCGCAGCCTAAACTCCTTTCAGTCTCAAGCTAGGCAAGAGACAGGTTCATAAACACCTTGGTAACTCGAACTCCGCACTTCTTGACAACATACACTGAGAACGCAAGGGCAAAATGCTTAGAATCCCTTGTCTCCCAACTTCAGCTATTTGCAAGGGAAGCAGGACGATCACCTGAGAGAAAATTTTTCTGTGTTGATTTTCACTGCTCCCCATTCCTCTGCATAAAGACAGGAAACTTATGAGCTAGCCAGACCCTTCAACGAGCCTCTCCTCACCATTGCCTAAGTACTCCAGCATGTCTACTCGTGCTCTGACTTCTTCGTTCATGAAGAGACCATGAAAGATTGCCGGCCGCTCACCATCCTCGCAGTCTAGGAAACTTCTCCCGCGGTTCTCCTCCTGGATCCTATGGAGCGTGGCCATGGTGGCATCAAGAAGACTAACGGATCTGCTTGGCTCCGGCTTCTCGCTCCTGGACGTGTTGTCCTCAGAAACTCAGGTGCCTCTTATGATCGTTTGTTACCTGGGGTGGAGAAGTTCCCTGTACATTTCATGCCGTCTCGTCTCTTGTTCATACTTCCACTTCTCTTCTTCTGTGGATTCTTCGAGCCCGTAGTGCCGTATGTTCCATCCTTTCCTCTCGCATTCTACGGCGGTCGATTTGTACAGGCTGTAGTTGATAGGAAACGAGGCCGTTGGCTCCTCTACCGAGAGGTCGTGGAGGAAGAAAGAAGCATCTTGAGGCTGACTATCGGTTGTCTGATCCAGCACTGATCGATCATGGTCGTTCGCATCCTCGATCTCGCTCTCATCTCCCAAGTGCAGTGATCCAAGGATCTCCCCTAGAGAATCTTCTTCCCCTCCTCCTTCGACCGGATCCATTGCACGCGGCGGGCTTCCAAGCTGCTCCACAATCTCTCCTCCTCTCTCAATCCTGACTGTAACGCTGGTTAGTCCGCCTCCCTCCCGCGTCTCCTCTCACCTCCTCCTCCTTCCCTCCCTTTGCGCACCTCCTCCAGCTGACCTCAAAACTTGAGCAGATCTTAAAAATAGTAGGACGCCTTCCCTAAGGCATGTCTTGACAGGGTCCTGATCCTGGCAATTGTCTTCAATATCACCAGAGTCAGACTCATGCTGATCAAGATGACCGTCGACATCATGATCATCGTCAGATCCAACACAAGACTAGGGGACAATGGCAACTGTCCAGCATCGGAGACAAGATTGCGGAGCACGTCATCAGATGCTGTCTGTCGCTTGACATCTGGACGACAGCCAGTGAAAGGAAAGGTTTTACTGTTAAATCACAAGAGTTGAAGGTACTTTGAATCACTGAGAAACATAAAATTCATCAATGTGCAAATGGATGCTGAATCCACTGCTCGTTCCTCACTGTTCTCAATCTCTTCAGATCAAAACTTCGTCCACCTCTGCCGTCTCTTCATCGCTCTCTTCCAACCTTCGTCGCTTGATCGTCTGCTTGCTTTCCACTTCCACAACTTGATGCTCTTCTTCTCCTTCTGATCCTTCTCGCTCCTCCTCCTCCTCCTCCTCCTCCTCGGATTCAAGTTGATCTCTTACCCTCCTCACTTCTCTCTTCTGTACTTCTTCGCCATTTCCTGAAGCAGAATCGCTGTCACGGTCTGACCCCTCCTCCTCGGAATCGCTGTGCCGCTGCAGACGGAGCTTCTTTCTGTCAGTCGATGTTGAGACTACAGCGGGCTGAGCCTGAAAGAAGGAGTTGATCCCCTTCTGGTTGGCCGTGCGGTCGAAGGGCTTCGTGGGGGGAGTCTTCTTGTTGGTGCTGGTCCGGTTCTTCGGAGTTCGGGCCAGTGATTCACCCGCGGGTTCTTGATGATTTGACTCCTTTGATTCCTTCTTTGTCGGGCGACTTTCTTTCCTCTTCTTCTTCTTCCTGACAGCGCTGGTGTCATCTGATCGCAGAGAACTCTGTATCTCCTCGATTTCAAGAGCACAAAGCTCCAGCTCTTTGATCGACGGATCGTAAGAGTAAAAGGTGAAGTCTGACGCAAAGCATCCAGGATTTGCAACCTGAGTAGACTTGAAGGTGATGGTATAAGCGCTGGCTTTGTCACCCAGAATCAAGACATTCGGGAGAGGGTACATCCTTAAGGCATGATCGTAGTTCCAGTCGATGGGCGCTACATGAAGAGGAAGGGGGCAGAGGTGGCCCTGGCACAGGATTGTCTTCGCCGCGTGCTCGTAGACTGACTTCTCGGTATTGGAAGGCCGTCTGCTGTACTGACGAAGCTTGGAACAGATGTCGTCACGGTGAAACAAGAGCTCTTGGCTGTAGAATTTGATTCTGCAAGGATCTGATGTGAAGGTGCTGGATGGAACCTTGTTCTTAAAAGGCTCGGTGATGACGGTTGGAAGCGAATTCCTTGGCAAGATCATGCCGTTGCTCCCTAGAACATCGTTGGGACCCGGGATGAAGATGAAGCTTGATTTGTTCTCAAGGTTCTTGAAACTCTGGATTATGGTCCCCAACTAAAAAGAAAGAATCAGTGATGATTTGCAACGGAAAATGTTATGGAACCTGATCAAACAACTCTCGGTGCAACGTGTAATTCTTTGGGGCAGGTTGAGATGTGAAGTTTCCCATGAAAACAAAGATCAAGAACAAATCTGAATCTTCACCAGCTTCTTTGCAGGCTGAGTCGTATCGAAACAACATCATTTTGAGACCGTTCATGACTTTCGCCCTATCCAACCAAACATCGGACAGCACGATCACCCTAGTCCCTGCTTGCTGTGATTCCTCAGCCCTCAGAGATTCCAGTTCCTCGTTCGTGTATGGCTTCCTGTTGGTGGGCACAGATAGCGTGGGGAAAATCCTACATGTTTCTTTGCGATCTTCGGCGGGCGGCATTGCGAGCACCTGGACCACAAAAATGTCTCCCTTCATCATGCCTTGAGCAACCACCACACAGTTCTCAGTAAACAATCCAACAGATGTATCAGCGTTTGAAAGATCAATTTCTATTTCGCCAGTCAAGTCTTCAAGGTGGAATTTTCCTTCTTTGGGCTGTGTCAGAAGTCCCAGTACACAAGAAGACTGTCCAGGGTTTCGACGCAGGCTGGTAATGCTGGAAATCTCCTGATAAGTCGAGTCTTGAACGAACTTCTTCTTTTCGAAGATCTCGTTCCGCATGACGCGCTGGTTTATGATCTCATATCGTTCACGGAAGGCTTGAAGTCGATTGAACTGAACTTTTTTCGCAGAGATGGATCTTGAAGATCCATCTTCGCGAAGGAAGACTTTCCTATCTTTGTCGTACCTAGAGATTGGTGTCTCCTTGTGGTCGATGATTACAATCGCCTCCGTCGATTCTCCGTCCCTTTGCTCGGTTTCATTGATGATCTCCTGGACGAGCTCAGAAGTGATCTTCGACTGTGAAACTGGAGGCATACAGTCAGAAACAAGTTCAACTTTCATGAATCGCCCTCACAGTTGGGATGGTTCTTGATCCGGACGACAAGGTCCTTCAAGCTTGCGTCAAAGTCTTCGGATTTTTGAAGGTACTCCATGACGGAATTCAGTGTGTCCTTCCCCGTCAAGACAAGTCCATTCATCCTGAAGCAGGACCATACCTCCTTTTGCTGCTTTCGAGACATGGCCAGGAATGCTGGTCAAACAAATCCTGATGAAGAACGCCTCAGTCACGTATCAGCAGATCCCGCCCCCCTTGCATTGACACCGCTTCACAGAAATGCTCTTAAAATCTTCGTACAGATATGCTCAGCCATATCCCTATCTTCCATCCTAGATGGATCGATTTCTTTCTGAAAGAATGAAGTTCCTCTCGTACCTGGTCGCTACATCTTTCAAGACCAGCTTAACGTTCTGAACATTTTTGTTGATAGCCTACATCAGTATCCTGGAAATCCTTGCCCCATCACACCTGCTTCCCCCATTGTTTCTCTTCTCTGTCCCCTCATTTCATCCTTCTTTCCCCTTCTTATCTCTTCTCGAATCGAATCGTTTCCCTCTTCCTCGTCTCCTCTCGTCATTCGGTCTCCTCCTTTTCTACCTGCTGCCTGCTGCCTGCTGCCTGCTGCCTGCTGCCTGCTGCCTGCTGCCTGCTGCCTGCTGCCTGCTGCCTGCTGCCTGCTGCCTGCTGCCTGCTGCCTGCTGCCTGCTGCCTCCTACTCCTCCTCCTGTTCCTCCTCCATCTTTCTTCCTCTCTTCTCCGCTGCCTCCCCCTCCCCATTTCATATCGACGGGCATTGCGCGCCAAAATCCCTAGAGTGACCCTCATACAACCAAGCCCACCTCAGTGAAGAATTCCCTACCCTCCTACCCCTACCCCACCCCTTCCTAATCGAGTACCCACCCTTTCTAAATAAACTTATCCACCCCTACTTTTCTAAATAAATTCACCCTACCCCCTACCCCGTGTGCAACTTTTTCAAAAGATCGAGGGATTGACGAGACTTGTCATTCGAAATGGTGAGAAAAACATGGAGGAGGAGGACGAGGAGGACGAGGAGGGCGACGAGGAGGAGGAGGAGGAGGAGGAGGACGATGACGAGGAGGGCGACGAGGAGGAAAAGGAGGACGAGGAGGGCGACGAGGACGAGGACGAGGACGAGGACGAGCAAGTCAAAGAAAAGGTGGAACAACAAACAGGAAGGCAACAGATTGGAGTCAAACAAGATCCTGAGTGTTTAGAGTCCCGGGAGTGGGCTGTGAGAGTCTCTGACTTGCCTCAAGGTTGCAGCCAACATCATCGTCGGGATATTGATCATACTGTTTGCATTGACGTTTGACGCTGTGAGGTCTGAAATGTGGTTTGGAGGGCTCACCGGCCATAGCTCACCTGGGTTCCGAACAGTGCTCCCATTCTTGGTGTTTTCAAAGGATCTGCTCGAATCTTCGCTGCTACTTCAACGTACTTCCGCAAGATCTTCGGTCTCTTGTAGTTTTCCTTCCTTCCTCTCCCTGACCTGCGAGGTGCAAGCAGGAAAGTCTGCGGCCCTGCAGGCAGCGAACAAGAAGGACGATGATGCGAAGGCTCCTCCTCAGGTGTCTCAGTGTGCTCGCGCTGTCGGCCGGTAGTTCTGATAGGAGCGATGCAAGCTGTCGGAAGAGATCAAGGAAGAAGTCGCCAAGCTGGTCCGCACGATGATGACAAGGGCGGGGAGCGAGAATGCCGCAGAGGTCGCAACGCATCGATTTTCGTCGCAGACAGGCTGACAGACTGTTGAAGAATGCTCGGAATGACCTGCCCCCGAGCTCCGCGACGGTGAGGGTGGGATGATGGAGATGAGAAGTTCTGAGGAGCAGCTGCAGCAGCAGCCGAACGATCTGAACGAGGAGTTGAAGTCGAGTTACAACAGGTTGAGGGCAGAGATTGCAGCAGCCAAGTAAGTAGGAGGAAGCGGAGGAGGGGGATGGGGAAGAGGAAGATGAGCAGCAGCAACAGCAGGTGGAGTGTGGGAGGGAAGGAGGGGGGGGGTTGGGGTGACAGGAGGAGGAGGAGGAGGAGGAGGAGGAGGAGGTGCTGGTGGTGGTGGATGAGCGGAGGAGGAGGATGATGAGGCTGAGGAGGAGTGTCTTCGTCCTGATAGCCTCCAGGCAAGAGAGCTTGGAATTGCAAAACCTGAGGACGGAGGTGACGAGTGCTTCAACTTTGGGGGTTGCGGGGGCGTGTGAAGGAATGTAAGAATTCTTTCAATGTCACTGACAGATGTCTGTTATCCTTCAGGTCGAGATGTCGTTGCAGAGTTTGCGGATTGAGATCGAGCAAGCTGCCGACGCCAAGAACAGGAGCGTCACTCATGTACAATCCCTCCCTTCCCTCCTACTCCTGCTACTCCTCTGCCTGCTTCTGAACTTTCCGTTTCTTGTCGCACTTTGGCAGTTTCGAAAGGAGCTGGAGAGTACAAACTTGTCAATCGCAAGATTTGAGAATGAGGTGAGTGAACCTACGATCTTTCCTTGCCTCGCCTTGTTGTCATCTACTGACTTTGGGCCTTTAGATCCAGAGGATGGACACGTTGATACAATCCGAGAGAGGGAATTCTGAGGTGAATGAGGGAGAGACAGAGAAGAAGCAAGGGAGGGATTGGGCAAGGAGTAAGAGGAGTAAGAGGAGGAGGAGTAAGAGGAAGAGGAGTAAGAGGAACAAAAGGAGGAGGAGGAGGAGTAAGTGGAGGAGGAGGAGGAGGAGTAGAGTATCAATGGATCCACGTGAACTTGTTCTTTGGCTTGCAGGAATTGAAGAAGAAAAGTGAAGATCTCGACAATCAGCTCAGAGATCTGAGAGCTCAGCATGTCTGTCTGCCTGCTGTGATCATGTTTGTTCCTCACTACATTCTCCAACAGGACCTTCTGGGCCTCGAAGTTGGTCATGTCAGAAACCAACTGAGCAAACCTGTCAAGGAAGTATCGTTCCACCATGTCAGCTCAAACCATGTTTCCCTGTTGTGTTGGTTTATTGTGAGGAATCTTTGCTTTCAGACGGCTGTTGACAAGATGGAAGTGGACAAGCTGAGAGAGAGGATGGAAGGTTTTGAAACACAAGTGAGTGTCGCATCTGCGTCTGCATGTTTGCTGAAGTTGGTCTGAGCAGCTGATGAGCCTGGGCGAGAGAAGAACGAGGGAGGAGTCAACAATAGCAGACACAACAACTTGTGAAAGGACGAATCACGAACTCAGCAGCGATGTGAGAGTGATTTGACAGTGTTCTGTTGACTTGTTGGTGATGTTCAAATTGTTGCAGCTGGATGCAAGGGCAGCCCAACTCACCAAGACAGCTTCAGAGGTGAACACGTTGCAGAAATTTCGAGAGAGCAAACTTTCTTTCTTGAAACAAGAGCGCTTGTTGAACTCACTATATGCGTGTGCTCATGTCTGCAACCATTCAGGTGCTGGGTGCAAAGAAAATGATCGAGTTGTTGCACACGGAGTACAAGCAAGAGTGAGAGTTGTCAGAGGCGAAGAAGATCTGTTGATCATGATCCCAGAAAGATCGCCATCGAGACAAGAATTAAGCAGATGGATGAGAAAGTCGAACAGGTTTGAGCTGACTTCTTTTGCCTCCTCCTCCTCCTCCTCCTCCTCCTCCTCCTCCTCCTCCTCCTCCTCCTCCTCCTCCTCCTCCTCCTCTTCTGATAACCCAGCAGGTTTCTTCTTCCAACCTCGAGGCGCTGGCAGCTCTTGAAGCGATTCGATACAAGGTCAGACTGTCCTTGCTCCCTCGTCTCCTCATCCATCTTTGACTTGCAGTACAACGAGTTTCTGACGCTCTCCAACGAGCTGAACGCGATGAAAGACGAAGTTGATTGCCCTTGACATGTTGTGCTGGACTGATGATGATGAAGACGAACAGTCTGATCAAGGAGAGCTCTGGCAAGGTGAGCAGAGGGGACGAGGGAGAGGGAGAAATGAAGATGAGACGCGGGAAGAGCCAGGACGAGGAAGGAGAGGGTTTGAGAGGATGTAATCAAGGGAGAGGAGGGAGGAGCAGGAGCAGGAACAAGAGGAGAAGCAGGAGAAGGAGGGAAGGAGAGAAGAAAAGGAGCAGAGGAGCGAGGAGAAGGAGGAGGAGAGATGTCTTGTTGATGTATTCTGAAATGATGCAGATGAAGGAGATCTCCACTGTTCTCGATCAAGTGCAGGAGCTGAGAAGGGAGATGACGGTGAGACCGCAGACAGAAATCATAAGATACCATAGCACAACGTCTTCATCTCACATTACAACATGTCATATTATAGCATAACAAGACATATGTCAGCAGTGTTGTGACGTTCAGAATAATCGGGTTACATATCAGTCTCATCTCATCTCATTCCATCTGATCTCATCTTGTATCAAATCATGAATTTGAATGCAGTTGAGGGACGACGCTCTTGACATTCGGTTGAGAGGTAAGGATTCTGAGAATTCCTCCTTGAATCTTGTTTGTACTTTTCTTTCTCCTTTTCTTCTCCCACTTTCTTCTTTCTCCCCTTTCCTTTCTCTTCTCACTCCTCTTCTTCTTACATTCTCTTCAAGAACTCAAAGTGCAGCTGAAAGAATACATAGTGAACAAGAAGAAGGCAAAAGATCCCTCTCCCTCTCCTCCTCCTTCTCCTTCGTCTTCTCCTTCTCCTTCTTCTCCTCCGCCCCCCCCCCCCCCCGCCCGCCCCCCCTTTTCTCCTCCTCCTGATTTTCTGCATCGCCTCCCTCTCTTCTCCTCCCCTCTCCCCTCTCCTCTCTTTTCCCTCCCTTCCTCCCCGCTCATCTCAAGTCTCTCCAGGAGCTCGACGGAGCCTCCACCCCTTCTCGCCCGACGTTCACGCCCGTCTCTTCTCCTCCTGCGCTGACATCGGAGTCACGATGCCCTTCAGATCAAGCGACCAGGCGCGACAGGAGAATTTCAAGGTGCGGAATCATGAGGAGGGGCAGAGAGGGAGCTGGAGAAGAAGAACATGAGAGGAGGAGGAGAGGAGGAGGAGGAGTTGGTGTTGGTGGTGGAGGAGGTGTAACAACGTTACAGGAGCAACGCCGTCAGCAGGTCTTCTTCCTTCTCTCACGCTTCCTTGTGCCTCCCCCCCCTCATCTTCTCCCCAGCCCATCAGGGGGTTGGCGGCGACGGCACGGCCAGCAAACTTTCCTTGCGCTCTCAGTCGCCGTCTGAGGTCTCAACGAGGAGGAACGAAGCCGCTAGACCTTCTCCCGAAGCTCATCAAGACGTGAGACGATCCTGCTCGTCGATGACTTCCTCCTCGTCTCCTGCTGCTGCTGCTGATCCTCCTCCTCCTCCTCCTCCTCCTCCTCCTCCTCCTCCTCCTCCTCCTCCTCCTCCTCCTCATTCTCATCCTTTGCTCTCAGGTTGGCATAGGAGTCAAGTTCTCAGCGACAGGGGACGGGCTGCTGGTAACCTTTCCTCCTTGTCTCTCCTCCTCTCTCCCCTACTCTTCTCCCTCGCTCCTTCCCTCCTTCCCTTCCCCCTTCTCTTGCTCCTCCAACTCCTCCAACTCCTCCTCGCCTCCCTCATCCTTGCCGCAGGTCGTCGATCTCGTTCCCAACAGCGCTGCCGCCCATGTCTCGGCCGTTCTCCTCCTCTCCGCACTGACTCGTCTACCTCAGAGCGGCGAGGTTCTCATAGGCGATCGTGTCGTCACCATTGACGGGCAAGACATCTCCATGGTGGGGACTCCTTCCCTCCCTCCTCCCTCCCTTCTCCTGCTTCTGCTCCCGCTCCCGCTCCCGCTCCTGCTCCGCGTGCTGCTGCTGCTGCTCTCCCCCTCACCAGAACTCCAGCTGCCGTCCTCGGAGGCCGTCCGCAAGATCCTCGGAGCCCCGAACTCACTGGTCACTCTCGGAATCAATCGCCATGGGCAGGCGAGTAACAGAAGTCCCTCCTCCTCCTACTCCTACTCCTCCTACTCCTTTCCTCCTCAACCCAATCATTCCCTCCTTTCCTTCCTCCTCCTTTTCCCTCTTCCTCCTCCTCCTCCTCCTCCCAATCATTCCCTGCTCTACCTCCTCCTCTGCCATCTCTTTCCCCCCTCTCTCCTTGTTCTCCAATCTTCTTCCCTCAAATTCTCTACAGTCAAGGAGCGTCAAGTTGGTCCGAGGCTGGACATCGAGCATGCCATGACCGAGGGGAAGGAGGAGGGAGATAGCTAGAGGGTCGAGACTTGTTCATCTCTTGGCTTTTATCTTTCATCTGATCTTTTTTGTTTTTTGAACTTCACAAAGAAGAAATTCCCTGTGAGCAAAGAAAAAAACAGGTTTCCCTTACAACTTCGATTACACATTTCATGGTACATCCTTCTGTTCAACCTTGTCGCCGTCCAACGCCAAGTCCCTCTCCATACATGTTGCGCCACCATTCGTTGTTTCCCGCTTGCTGATCCATCGCATGTACAGTCTCATCCATTCCCATGAGCAGCTTCTTACAAGCCTCAGGCCTGGTTCGCGTTCCACGTGGTTGGACCGGAGACCGATCCTTGACCAAGACCATAGAGGACCTGCAGCGATAGTCAGACGACGCTTCCTCCTTCCATCCCATGACTCACCCCAGCATACTTGGATTCATCGATGTTGTTCTCAAAAAATAATCTTGCCATTTTGAAAAATGTCAAAGATGTGACCTACACGCCTCAGTCAGGACGACACGCTCAACCAGCTGAGCTGCTCTTACCAAGCTGTCGCTGCCTGCTTGATGCGACGGTCCCACCCTCTTCACCTGTCGGAGACATTCAACGGCTGCTTTCTGACAGCAGGGGGAAGACCTCGAGCGTCTCGGCAATGCGATTCAGACCTCCTTTCAGTGATTCGCAGCTCTTCATGATGTACTGCGTGGCCCAGTCAGGCCACTTTGTCAAAGTTCTAACAATCTCACCTTGATATCGAAGAAGCATGGAAAGTAATCACCGAGCAGAGCAAAGAAGTCGCTTTCCTTCTCAGGAAGCTGTCAAAGAAATTCAGCCACACTGAATAGATGAAACCATCGTCCGACCTTGGCATTCGTCAACACTTTCACCAGATACCTGAAATTTCGCACTTATTAGCACGCGCATTTGAATTTAACGAGGGAAAAAGAAAAAAAAATATTACCCAAAATCGAAGTATGAATGGAAGGAAATCCATCGCACTTCCTCACTAAGAGTGAGTCCAGAAACCTGGAATACATCATCACTTCTTCTTACTCCCTCCCTCCCTTGTATACCATGAATAATCCCCCGAATTCTTCTACATCAATTCCATCTTTTTGATGCTTTTCAAAATCTACACCAGCCTGTTCGTCCAAGCCGTCAGCATGTCAACTCTCCCCCAGAAAACGAGATGTGCTTGATACCTTTCGCAGCAGATCGATCGAATCTTGGGCGAAAATATCATTTTCCAGATCAAAGCTGGAAGATATGTCATGGAAACACACCCGACCTTGCAAGTCCCAACCTGAAATGAAATTGCCATGTGCACCTTTCATGTAAGTTTCCGTTCTCGTCCGAGAAAGTTAATCCGAGCTGAGAAATTCCACTCAGCTACATGTCTGGCAACGGACGGGTATACCTGAATTATCCTTAACAGGTCAACATTGCATTTCACAGTCTGGAGAAGAAGTGTAAGAACGAGGACGAGCTCGTCATTTCGAGTGAATCAAAATTCTTCGAAATGAGGCATAGCCGAACAAAGACAGGACACATAATTACTTGATATTGATAATCTGTGTGAGAACGGAAGGTTCCATAAGGCCTTGCAACAACACCAGGAAATTCCGTGTCCATAGCAACGTATGGGTGCTTCAAGGAAGAACAAAAAGAATCAACAACCTCAAAGTCCCCCGCTCCATCCGTTCTCCTCACCGTTTGAACGATGTCAGAGATCTCCCTGAAGGCGTCTTCAAGATTATGCCTCCACACATTGATGATATTGGTGTCGTCAACAATCACAGGCTGGTTTGCCGCCAAGAGTTCGTTCATCATCGGAGCGGTCATCCCGGCACCTTGGTCGTCCTGGCGACAACGTGAGCTAACCTTCACTTCACGCTCTCCTTCCCTCCACGCTCTCCTTCCTCACCATGGACTGCTGATTCATCCATTCTGTTTGAGCAGAAAGTGTTGAGAGCTCGCTCGGTTCTCCGGGCGCGTCCCAGTCCTCTCCGTCGCCAATGGTCTCATCGTCTCCCTGCGCACCATCTCCTTCGGGTGCCATGGCCATTGGGGTCAAACTTCAAATCGCTTCAAACCAGGAAGGGATTATTCCATCTGCAGAGATAAATGTTAGACCATGATAAAATCAGCAAGCTGCCAAGATTTCACTTCCATGATTCATCTCTTGTAACATAAGGATCCGTTGAACTAAACCTGTCCACTAAATCCTGCTCCATGCGACAATTCCACGCTGAATAAAGTTTGCTGTAACTAGCTGCTTTCGCATAATCATTCATAACCTCTTATTCACGCCCCCTCCTACTCTTTTACAAAGTTTCTTGTGGTACATTTACCTTAGAACATCTGTCAACCATCTCCTGCCCCTCCTACCATACGCTACCAAGGCTCACCCTGCTAATCTTTCTGCATGCTTCGGCTTCAGCAATCTACCTTTCTTTGCCTGGCATTTCTTTTGTTCCAGCATCATCCTCTTCACCTCCCCTTCCTCTCCCCCTCCTCCCCTCCCTTCCTTCCCCACCATTGCCATTCCTCTTCCTCGCAGCGCTGGCGGGCGACGAGCGGAAGGGCAGGGGGGTGATATGTCATGGGTGGGTTACACGAAATCTTTTAAGATGATTCTAAATTATGAGATTTTGAGTTGCAATTGCCTCCTAATATTCAAATAAAATTTGAATATTTTGTCTAAAACTCCCATCGAAGGGGTGGGTAGTGAATTTAGTAGGGTCCTTTGGGGGTGGAGGGCTCATGATTTAAAAAAACCGATAAATAGTTTTATATCTGTATACACTATTTATAAATTTATATGATATTGTACTAACAATAGCAACTAATGGACTGATATTTTCCATAAATAAGTCGAGTAATATTAAAAAGATGTAAATAGTACACGGATATCAAATTTCGTACGATTTACTACCAAGTTTTTTCAATAGAAATTTTGAACATGGCTCTATTTAAAATACTAAAATAATGATAACTAAACCTCATGGTAGTTAACCCTTCCACTTTTCGAAGTTTCGGCCCCAGAACGTCCAAACTTTCAGAAATTTCGCCACTGAAGTCTCAAAGTTTCACCGATCGGCGGCAGCCGGGCCCGGGCCGGGTCCCCGGGCCCGGGCCGCCGGGCGCAGCAGCAGGTAAAAGGCAACTTGTGCCTGTACAGGTGCTCTCGGACATGTTGCAGATGTCTCTGAATTGATACAAGTACTTCACACTATCAAACAAAATCCCTCGGGGCCCCGGACGCTCAGGTTGAGTTGCTCCGCGTCGCCTCCTATGCTCATGTGGTAGTTCGTACAGCCACGTCGTGAAGGAGATACGCAATAAAGATGTGCAGAGCCCCAGCATACATGGCGAGGATGAGGACGATCTGTGAGTACGAGTGAGGATAGAAGAGTAGAAGAGTAGGGGGAGACAGGCAAGAGGAGCACAAGGAGCTGGGATGAGGGGAAGGGGGTAATCTCGGAACAACACGGTGGGTGCCGCGGCGCTAGAGGAGCAAGTGGGGAGTTACTGAGGTGAAAAGGCTGACCGGCCATGGGCTGCGCAGGTCCCTGCGAATGCGGAAGAGAGAGATGCCGATGTTGCGGATGAGGGAGAGGAGGGCGCGCCGGAGACCACTGCAAGAGAGAGGGGAGAGTCAGTGAGCCACTGGTGGAAAACAAACAGGAAGAGGAGCCGTGGAGTAGATGCAAGAATCTGAGGAGGGGGGGAGGGAGGGAGGGAGGGAGAGAAGGGAGGAAGGGAAGGGAGAGAAGGGAGGAAGGGAAGGGAGAGAAGGGAGGAAGGGAGGGGGGGGGAGAGAAGGGAGGAGAGACCTGGCCTCGACCAAGAGACTTTCACAGTTGTCTCGCTCCACATGCTGCATCCGCTCGCAGTGCCGGCAGTGTTGGTTTGACTTTCCCCCCATGGAGCTCACCATGTTCCCTCCTTGACGAGCGGCAGCGAAATCTGTTGGCAGATCCTGCATATCCACCACCACGTGCTCACCCAGCTCTCTCCCTGCTCCCTCAGACGTGGACGCGGCAGGCACCGGCTTGCGAGAGGCCTGCTTGAGCCTCATCGTGGCCTGAAGCATCTGATCTCTCAGGAGCTCGTTCTCCTCCTGCAGCTCCGTGATCCGCATATTCGCTTCCTGCAGGTGATTCAACATCTTGACGTCCGGCCTGACGCTGCGCTCCTGCCGCCTCCTCTCCTCCTGCGACTGAACTTGCCGCGTGTTCGGCACAGCTGCGCGTGCCAGTCAAACAGGCAGACGAAAGTCAAGAGCTGGGAGGAGATGGAGAAGAGGCATAGAGGGGTGTGAGGGACCATGGGAGCGAGCAGAGGAGGGGAAGGTTAGCTGACCTGGATCTTCTCGTTTGGGCTTTCTCTTGAGGAGCTGAAGGAGGGGCAAGAACGGAGCGACTGATCCCTGGACGGAGAACATGGCAAGATGTGTGTGGAACTTCATCTGCAGGTACAACAATGAGAATAAAGGAGAAGGGGAGGGGAGCGTCATCAGAGTGGTGAGAAAAAGAAAGAAGAGGGCGGAGGGAGGAGAGAGGAAGGAAGAGGAGGAGGAGAGGGAGATGGTGGAGGAGGATAGAAAAGAGGAAGGGATGAGATAGGGAGCTGGTCGAGGGGAGCAAGGGAGGAGGAACTTGCCTGACGGTGCATGAAATCCTTCAAAAACTTCAACGACCTCCTTACCCGACCCCCCTTTGAGCTGGAGCGCGCAGCTGTCCCACCTGCTCGACTTGACTCGTTGTCCTCCCCCTCAGCTCCCAAGACTGTCCAGTCGAGGAAGAGGGAGAACTTCTCCGGTTGCGAGGGAACGGCGAGCTCCCCGGGGCACTCCAGCGAGAATGAGGGGCTCTTGATGGAGCAGAGGCCGGAGGCAAACTGCATTCGCACCTCCTCGGCGCTCGCAGAGAAGAAAAATCTCAAGGAGGCAAGAGAGTAGTGTACCTGCTCCTGCTCAGGAGCACCGCTGAGTGCACCTAGGGCCGGAGGGACAGGAGCAGGAGCGGACGGGCCGGCGTGCGCGTTCTGTGGGGCGCGTGCGCTCTTGGACAGGAAGGCCTGGGAGAGGGAGAGGCTGTTCTTCACCTGCTCCACCCTCATGACGGAGGAGAGGATCCAAGTGAGGCAGTTGAGCTCCTCGATGCTCATCTTCATCCTCATGTCCTTCATGTTGGCTTCCAGGCGGAGGCTTCCAAGGTCCATCGAGTCCTGCACGCGAGCGAGGCCCGTCCCCGACTCGAAAACTCCGTTCATCTCCATCGACAGCTCCTGCTGCACGAAACTTTGGAGGAGGAGCAACGCCCCCGTCCTCTGTTCCCTTGAGAGCAGGTTCATTTGCAGACCCTGCAAGCGGCCGAAGAAGAAGGTGGGAGGAGCGGGAGCAGGAGGAGCAGGAGGAGCGGGAGGCGGCGGCTGGGAAGCTGGATTCTGCTGCTCGCTGGTCCTCTCAATGTTCTGAATGATGAAATTGTCGAAGGACATCATAAGTGCTGGGATGAATTTCATCTCTAGATCCTCTCTGCTGTGATCGGGATACACGGCAAGCGACACGCCCTTGATGTGCAGATCCAGGTAAACTTCTCGCAACACCGCCGGCCGCGGAGGAGGAGGGGGAGGAGAGGAATAAGGAGCAGCCATTCCACTGCTATGTAAGTTGTCATCCTTGGAGAAGTAGCTTCGGATGTTATGAGCGATGCTGTTAGACCTCTCGTACAAGATCAGCTTGCAGAACTTGTGAATGTTGTCGAGAGCATGAGGGGAGACACGAGCATTCAGAGGTTGCATGTGTAGCTTCAGCCAGATGCCATCCTCAGATGGGCTGTCTGCGGATCTGAACGAGTTTGGATCGAATCTCTCCTGCTTCCCCCTGTCTCTCTCCAAGCTCGGCATCGTCGACTTCTTGGAGAAGGTGAAGGCGGCAAGGATGCAAGAGCTGTCATCGTGCTTCCAGCCGTCCTGCGAGGACTGCGAGATGGAAAGCTCCACGTCCTCTCCCCTTGCCCTCCGCATGAGAGTGCTGGCGAGCGCAGACCCGTTGCTGCTCATGAGCTCGTCGAACAGGGAGGCAGACGGCAGGCTCGAGCCGTTAGCTCGATCCCCCTCCCTGGAGAGAGGGCTGCGGAATGTTCGCTGAAGCTCCTCGGACAGCTCCTCGTTGTCAACCTCAATGTCCCCTTCCTCCACATACTTTGTCTTCCGTGGGCCCTTGAGGGAACTGCACCTGAACCGGCTGGGAAAGAGAGCGGCCGGGGTGTGGAACTCCTGCAGATTCTCCGGCAGGTCCGACCAAATGTGCTGGCTCCCCTCCACCTCCTTCCCGCTCATGGTAGCTTGCTTGCTGGGCCTCGAGCTCGGCCGGAAGATGGCTGAGCTCAGGTCCCTTCCAAACTGCACGATCGGCTCCCACCTGTTCTCCATGGACGTTGCGCTGAGGAGGAGGGAGACGACTGAAAGCCGAAAGTCCTTGACAAACCGCCGAGCAATCATCCGGGAGGACAGGAAGGAATCACACCGTTGCTGCCTGATCAGCATCGTGATCCCCGACGAGCAAAGACGAAGGAAGTCAGCCCTGCCCTCCGGGACGTTCCGGGAGAGTACGACGCCGATCTTTCCTACGGTGAAGCCGATGATGCTGGCAACAGCTACTCTTGGAGGGCTTGAGCTGGGGTCCCCGACCCCGTCCTCTCCTTCGCATCCTTCCGGGTCGTCCTCACTGTCGTACGAATCCCCGAACGAGAAAATGCTCGAAGCATAACCAAACCAGCCCCTCTTCCCGCTCGGCTGTGACAGAGCCTCCACAGTCATGTCACCCTGCCCCTTCCCCTGCTCAATCCGACCTTCCTCTTGTTCATCGCTGAGTGCCGCAGGAGCTCGTCGCTCCGCTCCCTCCTCGGCCTGGGAGACTGCTGCATGCACATGTGGGTTTACAGGAGTCTTCTTGCCATGCATGGCATCTTCGCCCATCTTGACTCTTTTCTTCTCCTTGTGGATCGCCGTGACCATCGAGATAACCTCGTGGAACAGCATGCACAACATCGCCACCTTGCTGTCGCAGACATTCAGCAGAAACTGCTCTAACCTGATATCCACTTGTAACGATGGAAGGTGCAGCGGCGAGCTCCTGGTCGGGCTGCCATCGGGGTTGATCCGATGGACGATCCGGACTTGGACGCTCTCTCGATTGAAGAGAGGATCACCGTAAACCACGTTTCCTCTCTCGTCGACAGCATCCAAACACCAAGTGGCGTGCTCGAGATTGATCACCTTGAAGTAGGATTGGGTCTCGCCGTCGGGGTCCGCAAACGCGGGCTGCCACCGCATGTTGGTGGACTTCACCGACAGAGACTTCCACGAGATGGACGACACGTACTCGTCTGTGCAGTATTTGAACACGAGGTTCCGGATGTCCACATTGATGTTCTGCATGATGCGCGACAGCATTGATTGCATCCAGCCCTGGCTCTCTGGTCCTTCACACTGGTCGGTGGACTTGGTCTTCGAGGGATCCAGCTTCGGGGACTTCTGAGGTGATCGGGAGACACTGACAGGGCCTGTTGGCGTTCTTGCGACAACCTCAACATTGGATAATGTGAACTTGATGTTGTCGCGCAGGAGACTGGCGAGAGGAAGGTAAACCCGCAGCTCTTGGATGAAACCTCTCGTGAACACAACTGGGAGGCCCAGCTCCTCTTGCAAGACATCTAATCGCAGCTCAACATTCTTGAAGATAACTTCTCCTTGCCAGATCGCTGCTTGCTCCGTCGTCACGTTCTTGAGCCATTTCTGCAGGTACCTGTTTATGATGCTTTGGACAATCGAGGCTGCCATCGTGATGCGGGAAGCCTAAGAAATCTTCTCCTTGGTGAGCTGATAAGGGAACTCGGTTCTGAGACTTCTCCGGGATTCAGTTTGCTGATCACATCCTGTCTGAAGACCAAACCATCCGCCCTGTCAACCTTTGCTGGGATCACACAAGGAGTTGCGATCGTAAGTCCCGTCCGGCTTCAGCGTCCGCATGAAGGGCGCCTCACAGCAGCTTTGCCAGGTATAGAAACTGGTCTAAGGATTCTCGCGATTGCACATGGACGATCCCATGGCACAACGGCTATCCATGTACCTGAAGGACAAAGTTAGAGACAAGCGTTCCTCCCTGCATGATTTCTGCAAAGCAAGCTTCCTAATCATTACACGCCATCATTCGGTGGATTTCTGCTCATCATTTTTCTTCTACAACAAATGTTCTCGTATCTCCCCTTCAAACTTCTTTCTGTCGACATGTTCATCCTCATTGTTTGCTGTTTCGCTTCGTCCTCCTCTGCATCCTCGTCCTCGCCTCGCCTTCGCCCTCTGCTCTGTCGCTCCTCTCTCCGCCGCCATGTTGCGTAACACCATTCCACCAACCTACCCTACCCACCTCAATACACCCCACCCCCTTTATTACCCCACCCCTCCCTTTTGAAATTCTTTGTGTCACCCCGTACTTTATCCTACATACTACCCCCAAAAATGTCGATGGGTACAACCCCACCCCCTTGATTCGTCTACCACCCTGTCTTGAAGTCCTTGCACAATGTTCACCAGAGAACAAAGTAGGACCCTCATCCATTCCCCACCTAGACAACCCTACCCCCCTACCCCCTAAACACCAGTGAAAAGTGCCCATAAGTGCGATCTCAACTTTCTACCCCTACCCCCTACTTAGATGACCCCCACCTCTACACCGCACAAAAGCACCCCTATCTGCTAAGATATTTTTCTGGGTCCCTTCCTTGTCCTGTTTTCACCCACCCCATTGCTCACTACCCTACCCACATAGAAAACAACGAAAAAGTGTGTTGTCTAGGGAGACCACCCCATCAAAAATAACCCCACCCATGTGGATTTCGTTGAATGAGGTGGTTTGGCACTTGATTAAAATTTTTCATATGAATATTTGATGAGTGAAATAAAATTAGAAAAGTTGGGTAGGGGGTACTCAATTACCATAAGAAGCACTACATAAATATGTTTAAATGAGGGGTGTAGCTCGAGTCGAAATGGTTGAGTGGGGGTGGGTCAGATCATTTCATGGGGTATGGGGTGATCGCTGAATTGCGGAAATAGACAAAACAGAGAACGACACTTCCGAAAGGGGTCTTGGCGAAGCAAGATTATCGAGTTAGGACAAACATTTATCTATCAAAATCAACATTAAACCTGAAATTTGATTATTTGAAAACAAATGAGGAAAAAGGGTGAAATTCGAGAAGGGCGGGAACAGTGAGCGGCATTGAGCGAAATTCAAGGGAAATGGGTTTGGGTGCAGGAGGAAGGAAAAGCGAACTGCGAGGATGGTGATGTAAGAGTGAGAAAGGCCGTAGAACGATGAGTTTTCATTGCCTTGGGCTTGTGATGTACTGTTGTCGCACACGATGCGCGATCGGGAATACTAGTTCAATCATGGCATGCTGGTAGCTAGCGAACGGAAAGTATGCGAGAATTCAGGATGGATCGGATTGCTCTGGTTTTGACGACCAGAAGCGAGGAAATTCCTATGGTTCAAATCACGAAATGACATGTCGAGCAAAATATCTTGTCCAGAGCTGAAGCTGAGACTAGCATATCAGAAGCAAGGATTTAGATAGATGAAAACCTTCTGACTGTATTTTGGCAGAGAGTCTGAAGTCTGACTATTTCAACAGGAGAACTTGATCATATCTGGTTTGGCTCACAAACATACCCTGCTGCACAACATGGGTCTCTAGCATATGCTTTCGTGTACTGGAAGGCGAGACTGCATAGAAAGAGACAAAACGCACCTCGACGATTCGAGGTTGCACAAAGGTACAGACGAGATGGGCGTCCAAGAATCGCCAACAGAATTTCAGCTTGTCATCACATCTTGTACATCTGAGACTGTTCAGGGCAGTGAGGGCAGTTACACTGCATACTGCTTGAGATGTGTCTTGGTGGGTTTGGGGGGCAAAGAGAGGAAATCGTGGGAAGTGAGAAGGAGGTACAGTGAGTTCCATGACCTGCATACGAGGATGAAGGCGCTTGGAAAGGTTGGTCCCATGTTGCTTTGCTCGTGATCAAGGTCAACCCAACCTCTTTTCCAGGTTCATGCAGAACTACCTTCCAAGAATCCGCTGATCAAGATGGCAATGGTTTGTGGCCTTGGATGTTTGTGATGACGATTGATGGTGAAAACAGTTGCGGAAGGAGATTGAAAGAGATCGAGAGACAGGATTGCAAGATTACCTCAACTGCGTCTTGGAGAAATGTAACGATGATCAGTAAGTCTTGTGGTCACCGGGGCCGGGAGCTGACTTCTTGAAACAGATGCCTCCTCCTGTCCAAATTCTTACATGTAAACAAGCACCTTGCATCCGGAATGGTTGGAAGCCTCAGAAACTCTGTTAGATCCCTCCCGCATCTGGAGTCTGCGCCGACCAAGTCAGAAAAGCAGCATGCCGTGAAGGCTAATGAACAGTCGTCGAATCCAGACCTTCCTCGGGAAGGAAACCTAGGAAGCGTGACTTACAACCAACAGCTACAATTGCTGGATGACTTGAAGCAAAGAAACAACTCATCATCGGGAAGAGAAGCCGTTCACACCGCATCACACCGATCACAACATAACGAACAGCAGGACGTGCCTCCATCGAATAAGCAGCATCTCTCAGCGCAGCAGCAGAAGAAGGCGTCTTCAGTTCATGCTTCTGACCCCAAAGAGCAAGCCAAAGCAGGAGTCGGTTTGTTCTTCATCCAGAACGACGCAAATATGAGCGAAGTTGATGAAATTATCCAAGGCAGCTCAGCCAGTGCGGAAGGAACGATTCAGGTTGGCGACATCCTGCTGGCAGTTGACGGCGTTAGTGTGGCTGGGAAGGATCTTTGTCAAGCGAGAGATTTGATCGTCGGGCCTCCGGACTCATTCGTCAGCCTGAAATTTGCAAGAACAGAACAGAGGTCAGATGGGCAAAGGTGAAATCCATCTCCTCATCTCTGCATTCCTCTTCAGTTCTTCCCGTGTCTGTTGACTTCTGCTTCTCCTTTTCACTTCTCTTCCGATTTCCTATCCTCTCTCTCTCTCTCTCTCTCTCTCTCTCTCTCTCTCTCTCTTTCTCTCTCCCTCCCTCTCCCTCCCTCTCCCTCTCCCTCTCCCTCTCTCTCTCTCCATCTCTCACTCTCTATGTTTTTTTGTTCAATCTCACGACAAGACGCAGCGTGTCGAAGGAGTATACGGTTAGATTGAAACGAGCACTGAAGAGGTCGAAAGTGGACAGCAGCTCGATGCCGGACATGCAAGATTCAGGCTCTATGGAGCAAAGGACCGCCTCTCGCAACAATTCAACCGTCTCTTCGGATGGCACCAAGGCTCTGATGCAGAAGGCGGCGCCTCGTCCGGAGGCGAAGGGACCGGGACAGGGGGAGACGACGAGCAGGGCAAAGTTCGAACAGCAGGAATCCTTCACACGGCTGAATCAGGAGGCGTCGGATCAGTCCATGTCAAGATCGATAGTCAGCAGAGAGGCGTCGGAGAACTGGTCGACCGTCCGTGCCATCTGCGCGTTTGACGCCCAAAGACCGCACGAGCTGTCGCTCAAGGTTGTTAGACGAGAGAGGGAGCGAGGGCGACGTTGAGCTGACCCTCTGGCAGGTCGGCGAGTTCGTCGTCATCCTCAGGAAGCATCCGAGCGGCTGGTGGGAGGGCTGCTCGACCAGGGATGGGCGGAGGGGCTGGATCCCCTCCAACCATGTGGAGGAGATCGATGCTCAGGTGAGAGAACTGCTGTTGTCCCGAGCTGTGCTCTGACGCCATGGAAGGGGATCGTGTTGGAGCAGGCGCTCCGTGCGACTGTGCAGAGCATGATGGGAGGGGAAGGGACGAGTCAGGCGAACGAGTTCCTTGCACAGCTCGCCCCTCGGCTCTCGCAGGGTAAACTGAAGTTGGACATCTGTGCGGAGTAGTCGGACTGACCTGGTTCTTGTCAACAGGCAGCACGTTCAGCTCGCAGTCGCTGTCACTGAGAGAAACTGTGATGGCAAACCTGTCGACTGTCTCTGCAGGTAGAAGCCTTCCTAGCCCACTTGTACCCCTAGCTCACTTGCTCTCAGACTCAGAGGCCGTGCGGGAAGGAGCCGCGAATCTCCCGTCCAACGTCGCTGACTTCACGGTAGAGCATGTATGTGCATGGTTGGAAGGTAAGAGATCGCACTACGTCCCTCCCCCTCATGGCTTCATCTCCGTCTCTCCCTCCCTTCGCTCCTCTCCCTCCCCTTCCTGTCTCCTCTCCCTCCCCTTCCTGTCTCCTTTCCTGCTTCTCCTTCTCGCGCTCACTCACAGCAGGCATGGACCTCGGAGAGTACGCGGATGTCTTTCGGACCAACAAGATCGACGGGGACCTGCTGGCAGAGCTCGAGGAAAGGGATCTCCTAGAGGTAAGCAGGGGTAGGAGGAGGGGCAGGGAGGGGGGAAGGACAGGGAGTGAGGGAAACGAGCGATGGGAGAGTTGAATCTTTGAAAACAGGACTTCGGGATCACGAACAAATATCATCGGAAAAAGATCATGAAGAGATTGCAAGGACATTGATGGGAAGGAGAGGGAGTTTGTATTGTAAGGACCTGTTTGTATTCATTCGTTTCATCCTTTAAGCTCATCCGGGTACAAGAGATGATTGTAATTGATTAGTTATCACACGATGCAATGTGGCCTGCTGGTATCGATCCTGCATGTCGATCTCAGAAAATAACACGCTGACTTGCATCTTGTGTTCAAGAGTTCTGTCGCCTTGTTAACATCATCGGCTCCTCCTCCTCCTCCTCCTCCTCCTCCTCCTCCTCCTCCTCCGCCCCTTCTCCGTTTGAGTCCGCGTTCTCGCTCTAGCTATTCAGCGCCTTCCCCAAGTCGACGGAAAGTCTTGCGACGCGATGAAATTCGTTCTTCTTGATTGCTGACTGCAAGCATGCGAAAAACATCAGCCTCCTCCTCTTTTGTTCCTCCCTTTCTCCACCGGAAACCTCCTCGATCTTCCTCCCTCTTCTCCCTCCCTCCTCTGCCTCCTCCTCCTCCCTCCCTCCCTCCCTCCTCTCCTCTCCTCTCCCTCATCCTCCTGCTCCTCCTCCCCAAACTCAGTCCCTGATCTCCACCGGCATCGAGATCTACTCTCTCACTCACCGAGATTTCCTTGGAGAACAAGTCGGTGATGGACATGGAACGGTTGGGGGAGGTCGGCGGTACGGGGGCTGATGATGGTGAAGGAAAGTTAGGATGAGAAGAGACGAGGGCAGCGGAGGGAAAGAACGAGAGCATGACGGAAGGTGGAGGAAGCAGGCACAAATATTGAAGTGGAGAGGGAGAGTGGAAGGAGCAGGAGCAGCAAGAGGAGGAGGAGGAGCAGCAGCAGCAGCAGCAACAGCCAGAGGAGGAGGAGGAGGAGGAGGAGGAAGTATTGGGATAAACCAGGCGGAAAACTCTCACCAGCTGCCTTGGTGCGAGGCTTGGTGAACATGCTGTTTGAATCTACCGGGGAAAGCAGATCAGATGGAGGGGGAGGAAAGAAGAGCTGATGTGGAGGAGGAGCGCGAGGAGGAGAGCGAGGAATAGAGCGAGGAAGAAGACGAGGAGGGAGCTGAGGAGTTGAGGAGTTGAGGAAGAGGATCTGAATGCGGAAGAGAAGAGAAGATGTTTTTTGCTCACCTAATATCGGATTGCTCATGGAAGACAAGATGACTCGGGAGCTGAAAAGAATGTAAGGAGAGAAGCAAACCAGCGGAAGAGGAGAGGGAGGGAGGGAGGGAGGGAGGGAGGGAGGGAGGGAGGGATCACCCGTTTGTTGTCGCTCTTTCTTCATGGCTTGGCATATGCTTCATCACCTCAGACGGTGCTCTCCTCCTCCTCCTCGCAGCCGGGACGCTCTCCTCCTCCGATCCCTCCCTCCTCTTTGCGGCGTCTAAGGAGGTCAGGGAGGATGCGTCGAGGCGCTGCTGGCTGCTCTTGTACTGGTCGGAGACGCTGCGGTGAAGCTCGAACGGCTTGTGGTGGCTGACGAGCGGGGAGGGAGACGATCTCGGGATACTGTTGAGCTGCAGCCCAGCAGCTTTCTGCTCGCTCAAGTAATTCTCAGCTGACTTGATACCGTTGGAGCCCTGGGGAGAGTCAGAGCGAGGAAGAGCCGCAAGTGAGGAGGGAGGGGAGGAGGAGGGGGAGGAAAGAAGGATGGAAGCAGGAGGAGGAGGAGGAGGAGGAGGAGGAGGAGAGAAGAATGAAGAAGGAAAAGGAGGAGGAGGGAGGAGATACATTCTGGTAGCGAGAGAGGTTTAGGATCATGTGCTGGAGCTCCTGCAGCTGCAGCAGGATAGCCTCATCCTTTCCCTCTGCTCTAGCGGAGGAGGCAGGAGCAGGAGCAGGAGCAGGAGCGGCCGGCGGGGCAGGAGGAGGAGGAAGGGGTGTGAAGGGAGCGTTGAAGAATTGCTGCGGCGTCATGGACATGAAGGCAGCGAGCGTCCCCTCGATGCTTGCGATGCTCTTCTCCACTTTGTCGACGACGAAGGAGATGTCGGAGGGAGGAGGAGGGGGGGGGAAGGAGGAGGAGGAGAAGATCGCGCTGCCTGCGCTGTGATTCCTCTTCAGCAGCACCTCCATCCTCTCCATCCTCTCGTCCATCGCCTTGGTCCTGTCCTCCATACCAGCCATGCAGACTTCCAGCAGTTTGAGCATCAAGATGATCGCCTGTTCACAACGTCATCTTCCTCCTCCTCCTCCTCCTCCTCCTCCTCCTCCTCTTCTTCTTCCTCCTACTCCTCCTCCTCCTCCTCCTCCTCCTCCTCCTCCTCCTCCTCCTCCCTCCCTCCTCCCCCCCCAGCCCTAAACCCCCCCATCGTACTTTCCATATTCGTTTCTCCTTGCTCTCCTTTCCTCTCCTTCCCCTCGTTACCACGGCTTCCTCCTTCCACGCTCCCTCCCCTTCCTCCTCCTCTACCTTGTTGTCCGCGTCGCCAGTCTCGGTCATGCAGAACGTGAGCTGCCGCTGGGAGTATCGCAACAGCTCCTTGATCATCATTTCCTCGAACTGCTTGTCGTCAAACTCTCCCTGCTCGTTCAGCAGCTGCCCGCCCATGGTCATCAGGTCGAAGTCGTCTTTGATCAGGTAGATCGGATGGTCCGTCGGCAGCAACCGGCTGGCAAGATGTGAGACTTGACTCCTCCTGCTCCTGCTCCTGCTCCTGCTCCTGCTCCTGCTCCTGCTCCTGCTCCTGCTCCTGCTCCTGCTCCTGCTTCTCTGCTCCTGCTCCTGCTCCTGCTCCTGCTCCTGCTCCTGCTCCTGCTCCTGCTCCTGCTCCTTGACTTTCCTTCCTTCCTCCTACTCCCTACTCCTGCTCCTCCTTGTCTTTCCTTTCTCCTCCTGCTCCTGCTCCGCTCCTGCTGCTCCAGCTCCACTTTCCTTTCTCCTCCTGCTCCTCCCCCTCCTTCCTCCGCCAACTCCCCACAATTTCCCCATCCTTGCTGACCCTCATCATCGCCACTTGTTCGTTTCCTCTCCTTGTCCTCTCCCCTCATCTCCAACTTCCCCGCTCGAACTTTTACCTCGTTTCAATCATCGTCCCCCTTGTACCTCCTTGTACCTCTTGCTACCTCCTCCCTCCCCTCGCTGCTTCCTTTGCGTTCTTCGCCCTCGTTCCACTCTACTTCTTCCTTCTACCTATCCTTCCCCTCCCAAGCTGCGGCTCCCTTCTCGACACTTCCAGTCCTGCTGCTGCTGCTGCTGCTGCTGCTGTCAACTTACATTCGTTCCTTGAGCTCCGAGTAGTTCAGACCGCCACTCTTGTCCTCGTCCATTTTCTGCCCATTGAGTGAGGACGAGAGAGGGATGGGAGGACAAGGACGAGGAGAAATGAAGAGGAGGGAGAGGAGCAGGAGCAGGAGAGCAGGAGCAGGAGCAGGAGCAGGAGCAGGAACAAGACAAAGAGAAGGAGGAGAAGCAAGAAGAGGAGAAGGAGGAGCAGGAGTTACATCGAAGGTTGATCGGATTTGCGACTTGAGGTCAAGGGAATCATTAAACATGGTCATGCTGACTGTCAGAGGATCCAGAACTCCTGAAGCAGTTTGAGGAGACAGCAGAGGAAGGGAGAGGAGAGAGGAGAGAGGAGAGAGAAAAAGAGAGAGGAGGAGAAGAGAGAGGAGGAGAAGAGAAGAGAGGAGGGGAGAGGAGAGGAGAGGAGGGGAGGGGAGAGAAGAGGAGAGGAGAGGAGAGGAGAGGAGAGGAGAGGAGAGGAGAGGAGAGGAGAGGAGAGGAGAGGAGACGGTGGGAAGGGAAGGTGCGGCGGACCGCTAATCCTGCAAGCTTCTGCTTCCATCTCCTTACGCATCTGCTCCTCTTGCTTCTCACGTGTCACCTGATAGTTACATCAAACAAATCCTGCTCATGATGATGATGGTGAGGAGCAGGAGCAGGAGCAGCCGCAGCAGCCGCAGGAGGAGGAGGAGGAGGAGGTAGGAAGGAAAGCAGAGCAGTGGAGGGGAGGAAAGGAAAGCAAAGAAGGAGACGGAAGGGTCTACTCTTGTGCAGGCTGAGCTGGAAGGAGGGGAGAGGTCAGGAGGAGGAGGAGGAGGAAAAAGAGAATAGAGCGGAGGAGCTTACAGAGGACAAGAATTCATCCAGCAGGACTGAGGAGAGTGAAGTCAGAGAGTTGGAAAGGAAGCAGGCGATTGTCCTACCAGTGAGAACTACATTCATTAGGACCATCTGCAGAGAGATCAGATTCCAGAAGAGAACGGAGGGGGGGGGTGGGGGTGCG
>NW_005434565.1:189333-206926 GCF_000315625.1 Guillardia theta CCMP2712
TCAGGGTTGTTTCAAGGAGAACATGTCATCCTTACAGTGAAAGAAGACTGCAGCCTGTCCCTCCAGGTGGAGAAGCACTCGAGGTAACGGGCACACAAGACAAGATGGAAAGTAAGACAGATAGATGAGATTCAGAAACAACGCTCCCGCCCTCCCTCCCTCCCTCCCTCACCTACCTCGCTCCCTCCCTCCCTCGCTCCCTCCCCTCCCTCGCTCCCTCGCTCCCTCGCTCTCTCCTCCCTCGCTCCCTCGCTCCCTCCCTCGCTCCCCTCGCTCCCTCGCTCCCTCGCTCTCTCCTCCCTCGCTCCCTCGCTCCCTCGCTCCCTCGCTCCCTCGCTCCCTCGCTCCCTCGCTCCCTCGCTCCTCTCTCTTCCTCCTCTGTCGTTTCTTTTCTCACCGTCGTGTCGGGTTGGTCTACCCAGAGGGACCGCGTGATAGCAGAAGCCCAGCTGTTGAGGTGAGAAAAATCCCCCCGGTCAGCAGCCGGACCCAAGAGGTCGCAAGGCTTGACCTGTCGCCGGTGACAACTTGGAACATCTTTGGAAAGGTTTCAGTTTAAGTGCTGACGATGGGAAGAACTCACGGAGAAAATTGACTTGGAGAAATTTCCAAAGAAGAGATCTGAACGGTCGCTGCAGGATACAAATCAGTGTGGGCAAGGTAGGAAGACTAGGGGAAAAGGAGGAGGAAAGGAGGAGAAAAGGAGGAATAGAGAAGAAGTCGGGTAAACGACATCGCTAGCCTTGAGTGAATGTGACAAGAGAAAAGGAGAAAGGAGAGGAGCGGTGGAAAAGGAGCCAGAGGTGAAGAGAAGAAAAGAAGGTCAAGAACGGACATGCGCGGGATCGGTGCGAGGAGAGATCAGCAGGAGAGCAGGGAAGGAGGAGGGGGACAAAGAGGCGAGGAGGGAGAGGACGAGGAGACCGGAAGAGATGAGTTGCGAGCGTAGCATAGATGCAGGAGACGAGGAGGAGGATAAGAAATGCATTGCTGACAGGGATGACAGCAGCTCCTAGTGCCTGCACTCTTATCAGGTCCCCTCCTCTCCTTCCCCTTCTCCGTCCGGTCCTAATCCAATTCCGCTCCCTGCATGATCCATCCAGCCCTGCAGCCTCCTCTCCTCTTCCTCCTATCTCCATCTTCGCTTCCCCCGCCACTCCCCGTCTCCTCCTCCTCCTCCTACAGAAATGATTCTGTTCGCCGATCGGAATGTCCTGCAGCAGGTCAGCCCCGCAGGTCCCACCGGCACCATCAGACCTGATGAGGCGGATTACCTGCCACGTCACTCAGAGGAGGGACAAGAACGGGAACAACGTCAGCTGACTCACCCGAAAGATCTTGACAAGTCGGAACATCTTGACTTGCGGCACACCAATGCTCAGCCCGAGAGCAAGGACGGACATCTGCAGCAAGATCAGGGGATTCCTGTATGCTCAACCCCATCAGCTCCTCTCAGCCACTTCCCTCCTCCTATCTCACTCTACACTGTCCTCCACTCCCTCCTCCTTCATTCCCTCCCCTTGTACTCCTGCTCCTCCTTTGTTTCTCCCTCTGCCAGGTGCTTACCAACACAACTCTGAAGTCATAGCGGCGAAGGGAGGAGGAGAAGGGGGTTCGACCAAGATTGGAGAGAGAGGGGGGGACAGAGAGGAGGGAGGAGAGGGACGGGAGTCAGTATCTGGTCAAGGCGGCAAGGAGCAGGTACATGGAATCAAAGATGTTCCATCCGTCCTTGACCCAATCGAAGAAAGTGTTGTCGGTGTGACAAAACAGGTTGATAAGAAACTCCTTCAAGGCAGTCGTCAGCAGAACGCCTCCACGACATCGCAGCAAGCACCGTGGCGAACGCAATCTGTCGTGCCATCAAACAGGTCAGAGGCAGTCAGCACGACTGAGGTGTCACCGTGTAGAACATCTCGAGCTTCCTGAAGACCTGGTCTTGGAATGATCCTGAGTCGGGGAGAATCTGAGCCTCCGTGATGTCCTGGCGACCGGAACGTCACGGGCAGAGCCGAACGAGGGGGAGAAATGAAGAGTTGTGGGGTGGTAGCTGTGGAATCAAGCTTGAACAAGGACGTTGGGGATGTAGGTGGAGGAGTACGAGGAGCAAGGAGAACGCACAGAACGGGAAAAGAAGATGAGGGGGAGAGAGTAAGGGAATGCGAGTAAGGAAACAAACCGAGGCAAAACTTGTGAAGATGAGGATGGCAACAATGATCTGGCAGCGCGTCATGTTACAGCTCTTGTTGAGCACAGGGTTGCACCTGCCCCTTGAAGGAGTCGTAGAAACATCTCACTCGCGTTCTGGCATACCAGAGCGCCTTTTGCCCGGCCGTCATGTTGCTCAAAATTTTCTCTCTCTCCTCCCTCGCTTGTGCGGCTTTGTACGCCGCCTTCACTGCCGTCCTCCACTGGTTGCATTCTTCCGGAGTTTTGCACCTGAATATGTACGTTCTCCCACAGTTGTTCCCTACAGTACCAGCGATCAGCATTAAAAAGTGTCAAGAGCGTCTCAACCGTGCGGGTCCGTTCGGATCACCAAGGTCCGTTCGTCGTCCGGATGCATCGCCTCGTGGGCACCTCCGACTTGGCCCTGGAGCCCTCTATCACATGCAGCGACGGACATGACATGCACTCACTTGTATGAAGACGTTCTTGACCTCGTGCAAGAGGATCTCGTCTTCTACCTCGTCTACCCCGACGTCCGAGAACGACAGCGAGCTGGGAAAATGCACGTTCAGCAGGCGTCACAGAATCTCTTCATGCTCACGTCGAGGTCATGACGATGGTGGTTGGCTCCCAGACGATGATGGAGCTGCTTGCAGTATCAACTCACGCATCTACCTGAAAGGTTTTCGAGACCTCAAGATTTTCTTGTCAAAGTCTCCCTTGAGCAGGATGTTCGTTCTTGGCATTCTCCTATGCAATCAATCAAAAAGATGGAAACAACAATGGTGAGGCATTGACAATCCTCCTCCTCCTCCTCCTCCTCCTCCTCCTCCTCCTCCTCCTCCTCCTCCTCCTCCTCCTCCTCCTCCTCCTCATCATCATCATCATCTCCATGATCATAATCATCATCATCTCCATGATCATAATCATCTCGACGACAACAACAACAACAACATCATCATCATCATCAACATCATCATCATCATCATCAACAACAACAACATCATCATCATCATCAACATCATCATCATCATCATCATCATCATCATCATCATCACCATCACCATCACCATCACCATCACCATCACCATCACCATCACCATCATCATCATCATCATCATCATCATCATCATCATCATCATCATCATCATCATCATCATCATCACCATCACCATCATCATCATCATCATCATCATCATCATCATCATCATCATCATCATCATCATCATTTCATGAAGCAACGGTCGTTCTCTTGGAATGAAAATGCTTTCTTCTCAAACCACACAAAGGGGCATTACTTGTGGGTCCTTTTTGACATAGAGCCCGAGAAGTCTTCGCTGACCAGCGATGCCTGTGTTGGCGATCGGTGACTAACATCTGCGAACGCGAATGTTTCGACCTGAGAATTCGAACGGGGCATTTTTGATCGCTTCATTGAACCAGCTAAGGTGCAGAAAACAAGTCAGCTCCTTTCTTAGAGTGCAGGCTGCTCACAGAAGTTTTCTGAGGCCATATAAGCGGATATCATGCTTGTAGTGTGTTCCTTGTCAGAACAACAACGCTGGTTGGAAGGGCCTAAAAACAACACAAACAGTTGATCATCGCAATTTTCAGGATAGTAGAAGATCAAAGTCCTACAACCCGACTCCTTCCGTCTGCAGGTTCACTTGCCCTAACCTCCCTTCACTTCTCTGCTTGGCTCTCCTTCTCTGTTTCTCTCCATCTTTCGCTTCTCATCTGCTCCGTGATCGCTCCCTCGCTCCCTCGCTCTTTCGCTCTTCCGTCGGAGCCCTCTGACCTCAATTCTTGACCTCCGGAACTCTTGCTCACCAACAACCCTCTACCCCCTGTTTTGTACCCTCCTCCATCCCACACCCCCACAATGGTGCTCAATCAGGTCTAAATCGTATGTTGTATTGGGAAAAGTACCGGTATTTGAATTACCCCCACCCACTCTATTTCGTGCTGTGCAGCCTCATTATATCCATTGCCTCGCTGAGTAAAAAAAAGGTCAAAAGACCCCTACCCCGGATATGACATATCAGCATCTACACCCCTACCCACATTAAGACAGTGTAAATGACCGGTGCTACCTCGCCTCCGACACTAACTTTACAATCCAGTCCAGCGTGACTTTTACCTCAAAGGATGCGAATTGGCTACTTTTGACAGAAACTGGTACAGTTTAAAATCATTTTAAGTACAGAAATTACCTAAAATAGATGTAGAGGGTTGGCGACGATATAAACCTCTGAGATGAGGCTAGGGAGATGAGGGGGATGAGCGGCTAGGGAGATGAGGGGGATGAGCGGCTAGGGAGATGAGGGGGATGAGGCTAGGGAGATGAGGGGGATGAGGCTAGGGAGATGAGGGGATGACTAGGGAGATGAGGGGATGAGGCTAGGGAGATGAGGGAGATGAGGCTAGGGAGATATGAGGGGGACTCGGGATGAGGGAGATGAAGGAGAGGATGAGGGGGATGATGGAAAGGCATGGTGGGTGGACTTGTTTTGGGGTAGGGGTACACAAATGGTATCATTATATAGAGCAGAAATAGGAAAAATAAGGGGTAGTGAGTGGATTTCAGGGGGTAGAGTAGGAAAGGGAATTTAGGGGTGGGGTGGGTGGTGTCTTTCCATGCAGGGGATTGCAACCCTACTGGGAGGATGGGTGATGAGACGAGAGGAGGGAAGAGGATAGAGGAGAGGAGAGGAGAGGGAGAGAGGAAGGAACAGGAGGGGAGCGCCCGGGAGCGGAGTGTTCATGGGGAATAAATGCGGAGGAGGGGGGAGCTGTGGACAGATCGAATCGTCAGAGTGTGAATCTGAAGCTAAGCGTCTAATCATGGCAAGGGGATGAAATGCGCACACGTTGCTCGCAGAGTTCTTTTGCTTTCAAACAGAGATAATGAGTGGTTGCATTGATTTCAACCATCAGTATCGATAACGGGCAGAGCAGAAGCTCTTTGACATTGGTTTCCCATTGGCGAGTTTTTCAGACACTTAGTTACTTCGCTCGCCCTACCATTGCATCAACGAGGCAAAGACATGGAAAACTACGACACGATTAAAAAGTTAGCCAAGGTCTCTTATGAATCACATCGGCTCACTTGATCTAAGGAGTTGCGCGTAGGGGGGGCAGGGCTCGACCATTCTTGTAAAGGCGAAGAAGGGAGGTGATGCAATGGTGTTGAAGCAGTGCAAATGCGCTACGATAAAAGAGGCAAACCTCGCGTTGAAGGAGGTCTGTGCCGTCTTGTTGTCTCTGACATTCTGATAGAGTTCTCACCTATCCACACCAGGCGAAGGTGCTCCAAAGTTTGAACCACGCGGGCATCGTGGCCTACCACGATGTGTTTCTTCATCAAGACGACAAAGCATTGGTGATTTGCACCCTTATGGTGAGTCGTATAGTCCCTGCGTAGCTTGCTTGTCATGAAGACTACAGGAGTACTGCGAGAGAGGGGATCTTGCCTGCTACCTGAATGACGTTAAGAGCAAAAATCATGCTCTGGAAGAGAAGCTCGTGCTACGTTGGACATACGAGATGGCAACAGCACTTGACTACATACACAACAAAAAGGTATTTTGAAACATGCTCTTTCTCGGTGATCGGTAGGAAACTCACCATGCTTGAATGGTCAGGTTGTTCACAGGGACATTAAGCCATTGAACGTGTTCATGACCAAAGGAGACAACCTCAAGGTGTTGAGCACAGCCTGTCCATCTGCCTTCTTGCATGCTCGATTGACATGAGTCAAGATTGGAGACTTTGGGCTTGCATCAAACACGGGTCATGATAGAGCGCAATCGCAGGTATGTTGTTGCTTTGATCTGATTGCTGTGAGAAGTTGCTGGTTCACCAAATGCCTTTCTAGGTTGGAACCCCATGCTACTTGGCCCCTGAAGTCTTACAAAGTGAAGAGTACGGAACTGCTGTGGATATATGGGGCATAGGGTGAGCGAATGCAGCAGCTGTTTTCTCCGTATTTCAAGGCGCTCCTCACTGTCTCGTTGATGCATCAGATGTATTGTGCTGGAGATGGTCACCTTGGAATTCCTTTGGCAGCGCAAGGGGCTGCTATCTGTACAGGTCAATTTCATTCCTCCTGATCACGGGCCTGATCAAGTTGAACAGGTCTTGTCGAGGCCTTTGGATGCGAACAGCTTCCCATCTGCCTACTCCTCTGAGCTTCGACAACTTATCGCCCGGTGCTTCTCTCGCTTTCGGAGGTGATAGATGCTGACTCAAAGCAAGGATGTTGGAAAAGGATCCAGACAGTAGGCCTCGATCGTCGCAGGTGAGCGATCGGACCTTCTCTTCTCTCTTCGAAAGAGCCTGAGCTCCCCGTGCCCAGGTTGCCCAGAACTGTCAACAGTTGTTGAAGGGAGTGGGATGGGGGAGTTCGAAGGGGCTCGTCGGAGGGTTCGATGCTCTTGCCGAAGGCTTTGGAGCATTTTGGGCCAATAACAAGAACCTTGAGGGGGAGGACAAGGGAGCGGAAGGAGGGTCGAGCCCTGCACACGTGGAGAGGAGGCGACAGCAGGAAGCTACCCCAGAGCAACAGAGAGTTGCTCCCAAGAACGATGGCCAGGTTGCTGACTTCCGCCGTCGGACCCCAGCACAGCGTCAGCTGAAGCCGGAAGCAAGAGACCAGGTGGCATATTTCACGCAGAAAGGGAAGGACAAGAATGGGACGGACGCAGATAGGGCGCGAAGGAGGGCCATGAGAGCAAGGCCAAGTCTGTCTGAGGTAGGATGCCTCCTTCTCCTTGTTCGTTGCTCCTCCTCCGCTGCTCCTTTCTGCATCCTTCCCTCCGTCAGCTTCCTCACCCTGTTTGTCATAGATTCAGCGAGAGCTCGAGCGGTGCGGGTATTCCAGATTCTTTTCTGTATTCAAGGAGCAGGTTGCTTCTTTCCGCGGACTAACCCCTCCGCCGATTTTTCTGAACTCTCCTTGGGTAGGAATTGTACGGGGACATTCTACAGGAAATCACTGAAGACGGTGAAGTTCATGTTGTGTGCGTGGTACTGGTGATATCTAACTTTATTCCTTACCGGCCAAGACCTTGTTGAGATCGGAGTCCCAGACAGGATTGAGCGACAGAATCTCCTCATCATCATTCAAAACCTGTTGGGGAACAAGAAGTCGCCACTCATTGTGGCCGAACCGCCAAAGCCTGAACTCACGGCAAAGCAGAGCCCTCATGAAACGGTCGATACATCGTTCGACGAGCCACCAGGCAAGTGTTGAGACGTTTGATGTTTCCAACATGTTGCTGAGATCCTTCGTTGAACTCGACTGACTCTGCCTTTCAGTTCCTCAGGTTCCGCTTTGTTCCTCACTCGCTTTAAATTTGCTCACGACGCAAGCAGTCGGATATCGAGTTGTGGATGATCGAGAACAACATCATTCAGGTGCGCGTGTTTGCGCTGGGCAATATTTGACAACTGAGTGAGTCGGCAGTATCGTCCCGTCTTCGAGGCAAATGGCATCCGATCGCTCAAGGTCTCGAGGTCTAAAGATGAAAGGATAACTTGACGCTCTTCCTGCAGCATCTCCAATCACTCAACGAAACAGAGATTGATGCTCTCTGCCTGAGCATCGAAGAGAACAACTCATCGGTGAGGGCAGCATCGCTATCTCTCCTCGACACCTCGTTCTCCATGGTGACCGACTTCCAGAACCCGAGCTTGCTCAACGCCATTCAAGCCATCAAGAAGAAGTTGAAGAATAGGACGAACCATGCTCGAGCCGAACCGAACGAGGTGGACCAGGACCTCGCTTATCGAGCGACTGACCTCGCTCGAAGGTGAGCAAGGCGACGATGGAGGCAGAAGAGAAAATGTTCCAACAGGCTCTCCGGGTAATCCACCAGTCCCGATCACGAGGACTGTCGATGAGTCATCTCCCACCTGATTCGTTGTGCTTGCAGGCTTCTCTCAGGGATCTTGGGAACGAGACTGCCAGCTCGCCCCCTGCCAACAACGGAAATGACGCCAAGTGAGGCCAAGCTTCCGCCTCTTGCTCCAGATGACGAATGTGCGCAGCGCTGCGGAACAACCCAGATCGAGAGTGAAGCAGGAGGAGGGCAAGGCAATGAAGCTGGCAGACTTCCTCCTGGTCAGCAACTTCCGCACTGGAGACTCGAAGCGCTTGTTCTGCGTGTTGGACAGGAACCGCCTGAAGCTGTTCGAGAGCGTGGCCTCGATGCAGCAGGGTGACCCTCCATCGCAAGAAGTGACCTCTCTGCTAAGCAAGGAGACAGCCGTGCTGACCCGGAGCAGGTAGTGATGGACGGACTCTGCGTGGACACCATGGCGGACTCTCAGGACTTCACGTGATGGAGCATCGAGGCGGCGAAGGATGCTGACGTGCGTGCCTTGCAGGATCTTCCTGAGGAGATCTATGAATGCCATCTCACAAGAGGATCTGCTGCTCACCGTGACAGAAGACGCCAACCATCCTTTCGTCCAATGGCTGCAGGTGGTAATGTTGGTTCATTGTTGCATTGATCAACATCATCATCATCATATGATCATCACATCACCACCACCTCCTCCCTCATTGTCCTCATCACTTCTTACGTTCAAATTTCAGCGCCTACAAGCATCGGCGTACCTCAGCGCCATGCTGGCCCCACCAGGCCCCAACAGTGCTGTGAAAGGGATTGTCCTGCGCTCTCTTGAGATCGTCAATGCTTCCTCCCTCTTCCAGGTAGGACAGGGTAAGGAGGACGAACGATGAGCAGGAGCAGGGGCAGGAGCAGGAGAGGGCGGGGGCGGGGGTCGGATAATGACTGTGGAGCAGGGGATGTCTCTGTGCGTGAATGCCGTGAGGGCAACAGGGGAGGTGAGAGTCCGATGGGGAAGAGGAGGAGCGGATCCCTCACTCGCTGCCCTGCAGTTCCTCTACCAGATCTCTGACATCGCCCTCGATCAACCGTCTCAACGGTCACTCATGCACTTCGACCTCTGGAAGGTGCTCGCAATGCTCTGCAAGGCTCGTCATCCCATGACGAAGACGGCAGGAGGTCCAGTCTCCTTCTTCCGAAGACGCCTTCGTGTACTTCGAGGTACCTCCTCCTTGTCCCTTCCCTCTTCCCTTGCCCTCGTCCTGTGCTCTCGTCCTGTTCATCCACTCACATTTCTCTCCCTTCAGGTCCGATACATGAAAGGCAAGAAGCAGCAACCCACCAAGTACTGGACCTGGTGAGCACACAGGAGGCAATGTAGCTGTTCCTTGACTTCATCGCAGCATCGCATGCAACAGCATGCGGCAGGGCACTCGATCGCTGCAGGTGTTCAAGGCTCCTTGTGAGTACGACTCGAGCAAGCACAGCAAAGTTCTGGTAAGAAGGGAGGAGGAGGCGAGCTTCCCTGACAGCTGCTGCTGGAACAGCCGAAGCAGAAGAGCAAGCTGGACGTCACTCTAACGGCATGACAGGAAAACCTACCGCCGTATGTACCATAGCAACATACCTACACACACGAGAACATTTTGTCGATTTTTTTGCTTTATTGAAAGAATATGACTCGCTGCTCCTCTACAGCTGTTTAGTATCCGCGAGCAACCATGCGCTGCTGGTTGTTGCAGGGGGGCTCGTCGTTGGAATCGATGACGGTGTTGGGGGTGACGCCGTTAGCGTTGTGCGGCTCAGCCCAGGTGTTGATGGTGTTGACGTAGGAGTTGGCGTCGAGGAGGAGAGAGAACATCTGCACAAACCAGTTAGTGTGAACTATGGAAGTAATCGCAGTCGATGGTATGAGGCCCTGCTATCATGAGACCGCTGATGTATCCCTCTCCCTCTAAATTACGGTGCATCTCTCCGGATCAGTATCCTCCTTTCCTCCTATTTTCTGTCCGGGTCTTTCATTTCCTTCACTCCTTTCATCAGTTTGTATGATCACGCACCGTACCACACCAAATCCACCATCTCCTCTCCACCTCCAATTTCATCCTCATATCATCCTCTGTGCTCCTTCTCCTCCTAGACACCCTCACTACTACTCCTCCTCCCCCCCCTCCTTCTTTCCTCACAGTTTCCTCCTCTTCATTCCTGTGCATTTACCTTATCACTTGTTGGAACGGTCTCCACCACCCCTGCTAAAAGCAGTGATCTCCCCAAAATAGAACGTCTACCCCCACCCACCCCGGTGCTTGTCAATTAGACCCGTCATCAACCGATCACAGGACCCCCTGCACATCGGCAATACTGATGATATAAAGTAATGTGGGGTGGGTAGTCGTCCTCATGGGGTATCACTGTGTTTGCAGGGCTGGAAGGGGTGGGTAGAGGGTCTCAGGTACTGCAGTACGTTAGTGGACAGGTCCCGAAAGGGTGGTGGTGACCTGGGGGTGGTCCTAAGTTTATTACTATTACTCAACTGATTTTTAGCTTAACTTTGAGTGAACTTGACTGCCAAGTCACTGAACTGCCGCCGCCGGGCCGGCCCGGAAGTGATCAGGTCAAAAAGAAGACCGTTACAGCTGTCCTCTGACCGTAACCGTACAATTTTTGCCTCGCAAAGGAGTAAAAAAAAGAAACAAAATCCACCCAAGAGGTAATATCACCCCTATTTATGCGGTCTATACCACCGGTGTCGACAGCGACCTGTGGTCGGAGTCACGATGCCGATAGTCGGAATGGACATCAGGCAAGGTGGGGTACTTGATCACCCCCCATTTTTACATGTAATACACCGGTACATGCAGAAAATCGGTTAGAAAGGAGGGGTGGAGGTAGTCCGGATAAAGCCGATACTCGGAAGCCCCGGGTCTAGTCAAAGGCGCGAAGAAGAGACGGGGTTGGGCGTCCTCATTCGGGAAGGTAGGGTACTACCCTCACTACCTCCCAGATAACTGTGGATTCCGTACTCTTAATGATGGTGGGTCATTACCCCTACCCACAACAGACTGTACCCTACCCCTAGAATATCGGCAAGAAAACTTCCGGTGATTTGACGGAATGCATATATAGGGAGTTTGGGAAATGGCAGAAAGGATCAATTAGCGGATAAGGTTTCAGAAGGAATATTGCAGACAGATGTGCTGCCTCCAATGCAGCAACTTTCTTTGTTCGGTGATGAAAGCAGTGTTAGCACGCCTTAGTATTCAGCAAAACCTTGTCTTATGATTTCTTCAAAATATAGTTGAGGCCATACACAAGATGGTGGTCCATTGTTGTAGAACAAGGTGGTGTTTAAGTCGAGCACCAGATATAGCTGAAGCTAATCTTTTCTTCGCAGTTGTATTTCTCTTGGCAAAATCCTTTACTTTCCTCTCACTGGCAGCATTGCTACGGGTTTGGTGCAAGATTGACTGATCTCGCAGCAAGCATGGGCAACAGCCACGCTTGCATGTTCTGTGACCAAGTTACCAAGACACAAAACCCTGAATGTCACTACGAGGTGAGTACAGGTCATAGAAATAATTGCGTGACCAGGGACGTGTTCAAGAGCAAAGAATATCTTACAGTGGACAAGGAGAACAAAGAAAATAATTGCACTGATGCAAACAATGCGACCGAGATTGCGGAGATGAAACAAAGGGCGAAGCTCGCGAGAGAGGCCGCCGTAGCACTGTTGGGAAAGCTTCCGAACAGAAAGAATGACTTCTCGGACGTGCAGGAGAGGCACGCAAAGAAAGTGCAGGGGATGTACTTGCACAACAAACTGATGGAAGCGCTAGAGGAAGCGCGAAAGGAGGCTGAGACAAAGATTATTGAGAACATGCAAAGTGAGTTCAATGTACAGCAGATCAAGGCAGAAATGCCAATTTAGACTACTGAGTTGCCCTCATAAGAGATTTGATATATATAAACTAATTTTTTTCCCCAGCGAGGAAGGTGAGGAGGAAGAACATGTATCTTTGTTTTCTGTCGCACCGCTCTCAGCCGTTTCCTCTTCGCACCCTCGCATGGTCTTCAGCTCGAGCTATCCTCTCGTGGGGTACCCTGTCTTCATAGAGCAGCAGTCTGTGTCGGAGCTCCTTCGACTCACGTGTCATAGTCGTTACCTTTGATCTCAGGTTGTGGTTTTCTGACATCAGCAAACGCAGTGAATTGCTCATCTCTTGCGCCTCTGCCTGCAGCTGTCTGACTCTGCTCTGTTGAATCTTCACAAGCTCCCCTGGCTTCATGTTCACTTGATTGAACCTCTCCTGAAGCTCCTTGCACTTTTGGGACAAAGAGATCCTCTCTTCACGCAGCTCTCTGATCACATTCTTGTAGTCTTCTGTCTTCTGTCTTGCAGCTATCAGCTTCTCTGCCATGGATCGTGAGAGTTGCGGCGCAACCTTTAATCTGTCCAATCTATTCTTGGCCTCCATGAAATCTCCACTGTGCTTCAAGTTCTCGGCATTCATTTGCTCCAATTTTGCTTGATCTTCGATCAGCTCTGCTACAAGGTCTGAAAGATTGCTGATAGATTCCACATAGACGTCGCTGAATCGCTTCTTGTCTAGGGCAAATTCGTCCAGCGTCTTCATCATGCTTTCTGCACGTTGTGCAATGGATGGGAACGAGATCGAGAGCTTCTCGTATCGCTCCTGCAGATCTTGAGATAACTGCAAGCGACCAATCAGCTTGACGTGAGTCTGGTCAATTGAGCCGCAAGACAGTTCGCAGCAAGAGATTGCCTCTTGCAGGGAGCTGGACGACATCTCTAGGGCATGTGATAGGTTGGATGTTTCTTGGAGCAACCTTGCAATCGTTCTGCGAGCAAACTTGATTCTTCGCTTGAGCCTTCTGTCGGAGTGTTGGTTGCAATCGAACTCAAAGAAGTCACGGAGTTCTGCATCATCCGTGAATGAGTTGACATCGATATTCTCCTCCTCCTCCTCCTCCTCCTCCTCCTCCTCCTCTTCGTCGCTCCCATCAAACAGCAATCTTGACACGCTGCCTTTCTCTGAGGACAGCTCAGCATTGGATTGCTTCTCCTTCAAGACTGCGCTGGTCATTTTCCACTCCTCTGACAGTCTCGTGTGCGAGTCTCCCTTATCTTCGGTATGACCCTTGGGAAGGAGGAACCCATCGAACCCATGAGCGGGAGGGGGTCTAGGAGTGTGCTTCTCTTCCATTCTCGGGGACAGGAGCGGGGGCGAGAAAGGGTCCATGGCACGAACAAGGGAAAAGCCTGAGGGAGGATGGATTGTTTCCGCGTCCTCGTCATACCTGATCCCAGGGGTCGTGTTGCGTTGGTATTGTTCAATATCCTCCTCCTCATTGACTTCATCATCATGGTCATCTCCTTGACATGATTTCACATCGTTTTCCTCCTCTTCCTCTCGAATCATCATCCTCAGACGGCTTATAGCCGTAGAAAGATCCATCTTCACTATGTCTGTGGATCTCTTAGCTACCCACTGTCATTCACTCCCTTCCTCTGTCTCTGTCCCCTCCTGCCGCCGCAATCCTTGAGTCAAGACCCCTGCGCCCCGCCTGCATTGCGCCGGGCGGCTAGTCAACTCTCTTCAAGTTTTAGTCAACTAGTTTCCGAACTCTCGGAAGTTCAAACTGGCTCAGTCGCCGTACACTCGGCCGGTATTGCCCGGGCCCCGGAGCCTGCGTACAAAATGTTTACTTAATCAGGATTTTGTAATTATTTGCTACAATTATCAGAATATTGTTGCACCAACGGTAACAATTGATTATATTTATCACCCCCACCTACAAATTACGTGGAGATACATGGGGTACTGTCATATCAGATGTCAGGGGTGGGGGTGATAAATGTACCCCTTAATATATCTCAAAAAGGATGGTAAATAGGGGGTAGGGTATATGACGGAGCCATCACAGGTTGGAGGAAAAGGTTGCAGAATTGGAGCATGAAAAAGGCGGGGTAGGGGTAGATCATTGGTCGTTTGGAGTGGGTGGGGGTATAATTCTATCTCCGGATGATATGATAAATAAGGGGGTATTTGTACTATATTGTTGGGGTCATGCTAACCATGGGGTAGGTGGATGTGTGGGTAGGTGTTCAGTGAAAAGGTGGGGTAGGACGGTCATGGCCTCAATGGTTTTTTTGGGGAAGTTTGCGACTCAGGATGGCACGAATGCTCAGGGGGAGGGGGGGGAGGGGAGGACAGGAGGGAAGGAACAGAGGACAGGACAGGACAGGACATGTCGAAAGAGAGCAAGGCAGGGCCAAACAGAAGGGGATGTTGGACAAACAAGCAGCAGTAACCCGAAGTCAGAAAGGTTTACATCATACGAGTGTGGTGCGTTTCCTGCCTCATTCGGGAGGTTACAGTGTGCAGGGTACAGGCTACACAGATGCAGAACAAGACGACTGATCCGAGCCTTGTGCGGACTTGATAGGATATTGACTTGAAACGGTTCTCAGGCTGGAAAAGCAGTGGGAAGAAGTTTTGTGGGACCGAACGGAGTCATCGTAGCACCGTGCAGAGGTTCATGCTTGAATACTCGTTTGATCTCTCCCTCCTCACTCTGCTCTCTCCTCTCCTATCTCAGGGGATGTGGAAGTCTCAGATTGCCCTTCGACACGTCCTCGGCGACCCATGGCCGAGCATGTCCTTGGAGGCTCGTGGGCTCAATGATGTAGGAGCTACTCCCCCCTCCCTCCCGCCTCCTCCTCCTCATTTGGCTGAGCATGCTGAGACAGGTGGACGACAGGGTCACGCTCGTCGCTGCCATGAACGAGGTGCGCCAGCCACTGCGTCTCCTCGCATGGCGGGAGCCAGGCCTTATCTTTCTGCTGTACAGATTTCACGGCTGGGGAGGGACAACCTCACGAGGACGAACGAGGCGCACAGAGAAGTGACGGAGCAGGGTGACATGAAGAGGTTCTTGGACGCTGTGGCGTTTGACGGATGGCTGCAGTCCTGATATCGGCAGTGACATCAGCAGAAGCCTTGAGCCGTATCATCCAGCGATCGCAGATGAATTCCAGTGAGAGATACAGCCATGCTTTAAGGTTGGTCTCTTTGCCGTTGCTGAACTTGTGCTCTCTTGCTTGCTCCCACCGTCTCGAGATCGCCTGACGGGTCCTCAAAGGGAGGGAGGGGAGCACCCGTTGAGCTCTCGGTCGCATCGCCATCAGGACGTCAGTCTTCTCCTCGTTACTCTTCTCTCCTCTCTCACCCGATAGCACCAGGGCGCCTCGTCTGCCTCCGGGAAGGGATCAGAGAGCGAGGTTCCCCCTCCTGACGATGCCCTCTGCCCCCGCTAACGTCTCCGGCAGCTGGAGGAGCACTTCATTATGAACCTCACCGCCCAGGAGCGGTTGTTGATCGAGAGGCAAGCTTGCAGCGAGTCGTCAGTCATGCGCAGTGACGGTGAGGAGCAGGTACAGGGCAAAGAAGATGGCTGAGAGCAACGGAGTTTCGAGCTCGTCGACTCGCCGGCCAGTCCTCTCCAGACGTTCCAAGGCAAGAATGAGCTCACCTGGCTCATGGTCCAGCCTGTCCTGACACCTTTCGCGAGCAGAGCTTGCCCAAGGAGAGACCGATAGCGTCGAAACTCGAGCGTGTGGAAGAGGAAGTCACTGAGTGGGTCAGCGAGCCGGAGGCTGGAGATTACCCGGATCTGAGCAGGAAGAACGAAAGGTGAGGTTTCGCTTCCTCTGTTCCGCTATGAATGTCTCCCTTTACCTCCTCCCTAGATCGCAAAGTCTGCCCCATCGCATCCCTGTCCAGGTCTGAGATCTGCTGCCTCTCACCGAGCCTGATACTGCTTCAGATCATGCTGGAAGGAGGGAGCAAGATCGAGCAGTTCCAACCCTCCAAACCTTCTTCCACAAAGGTGTGGAGGGCGGTTGTCCCAGGAGGGGGGAATGACGGAGACTGCAGGCGAAGATCGTCGAGCTCCTTCACTCCCTCCCCGGATCCCCTCCGAGCAACAAGAACGTGAAGATGTGGGAGGCTCAGTCTCGCTCCCCGGGCTCCGGTACGTGCCGTTGAGGGGAAGAAAGAGGAGAGCGAGGAGGGAGAGAGGGAGGAGGGAGCAGAAGAGGGAGGGAAAGGAGACAAGGAGGAGAAGAGAGCGGAAGGAGGGAGAGGGAGCAGAGGGTTGAGGGGGGCAAGGCTCGTTCTGACGGGGAAGGAGCAGCTGCAGCATTGAAGGCCCAGTGGTCGAACACCAAGGTTCCACCTCCTTGTCACGGCGCCGAAGCTGATGTGCCGGCAGGTTCTGTCAGGGCTTGGACGAGAAGCAGATCAGACGCTGACAGAGTACAACTCATCTGCACAACGTGGTAACGAATCTCTCTCTCTCTCTCTCTCTCCCTTCCCCCCTCCTTCCTCCCTCCTCTCCCTACCTCCCTCCTGCCTTCATCCTCCTTACTCCTTCCCTCCCCGTCCCTCGTCTCTCCTCTCAACGCAGCATCTGACTTGTGAACTTTTCCTGTCTGATCCTGTTCCTCTCAAGGTGTTGTGATGCCGCATGCGTCGCTCTTCGGCACCCTGCGTCATCTGCGCAACCCGGACGAGGAGGTGAGAAAGGGAAGGGGAGGGAGAGGAGGAGAGGAGGAGGAAACGCGGGGGACAGAAACGAAGGAAATAGGAATAGAGAACGATTGGTTTGTAAGAGAACAGGACGGGAGGAAAAGTAGGAGAGATGTAAGGGAACGAAGTAGAGAGGAGGGGAAAGGAGGGAAGAGGAAAGGAAGGGGGAGGAGGAGAGGAGACTCTGACACGGGTGCATTCAGCGACACGTGGAGCACACGAGGGAAGTTGTTTCCCCGCAGAGAGAACTTTATGTGCCTGCATAATGTTTTCACACTTTATACATGATAAACACAGACTTAGTACTTGTGCTCCTCCTCCTCCTCCTCCTCCTCCTCCTCCTCCTCCTCCTCCTCCTCCTCCTTCTCGTGTTCTTTCCCCTCTGTCATGCTCCTTCTATGTTCCCAAGTCCATCAGTGACTTGATTTCTCCTTCACGTGCTCTGCTCGTTGTTTTCTGCCTTTGCTGTGACCGATGGTTTCACTTCATCCTTCCCGCCTCTCTCGTCATCCTTCCTCTCCTGGAGCTTCCTCCTCACCTGCCAGATCGTCAGACTCCATCCCTCCTCCTCTTGCTCCTCCTCCACCACCTCCTCCTCCTCCCTACCTCCCACCTTCTCTGCCTCCTTCCTCTCTCTTTATCCTCTTCTTCTCCTTCCTCTTCTACTCTCTCCCTCCTCCCTCCCTCCTCCCCTACATCGCGGATCGTCTTCTCCTTGTTCTGCCTCTCGACTTTCTCTGCTTGGTTCACGTTCCACGTGTCCACCCTGACAAGCCCCGGCATGTAGTCAGCAGGAAGAAACAGGAGCAGGTGAGGTGAAGGAGGAGGTGAAGGTAGACACCGGAGGAGAGGGACGAGCAGAGGAAGGAGGACGAGCAGAAGAACAAACGAGGAGGACGAGGACAGGACAGGACAAACGTGACGAAAGCGGAAGGCGCGGGGGGCTGGCCTGTGGAG
>NW_005434565.1:207345-218304 GCF_000315625.1 Guillardia theta CCMP2712
TCAGCCATTCTCCTTCAGCCCTTCGACTTCATCCTTGAGCTCCTCCACCTCTTGTCGCCACTTCAAGACCATCTCTCGGTCCCTGCGCTGACGTCACCTCCTCCTCCTCCTCCTCCTCCTCCTCCTCCTCCTCCTCCTCCTCCTCCTCCTCCTCCTCCTCCTCCTCTCACTTAGCCGTCGGCTTCCTCTTCCACGCGAAGAAGGATGGGATGTCGGAGATGTGCACGCAAAGTCTCGCCAGCCACACGCCTGCCACGCCTCAGCACTAGCATCAGCATCAGCATCGAGGGGACGAACCGGAGAGCAGGGCAGGAGTGTTGATAGCCGCGGCGATGAGGGCAGGAGGAGGAGAGAAGAGGAAGAGAGGAGAGGGAGCGAGGAGGACCAGGGCAGACTCGAGGTGCGTGTTGATAAAGCTGAGCTGCAAGATGCGCCAGATGGAGTAGGGGAGAATCACGGCGACCCTAGGAAGGAGAGTCAGGAGGAGAAGAGAAAGAAGGAGGAAGGAGAAGGAGAGGGAGGAGGATGGGAGAGGAGGGTGAGACCAGGAGAGAGAATCGTAAAGGGAGTTGAACGAGGAGAGGCGGAAGCGAGGGAAGAAGGAGACAGGATGGGACAAGGACGAGGACCATGCAGGCGATTTGAGCTTGTCTCGGAGGAGGTCGACTGTCCCGAGCTCGAGGCCTGACGAGAAGATAAGAGAGGGAGAGAGGGAGAGGAGAGGACGCATGAGAGAAAAGCAGGAGGGATGGAGAACGTGAGATAGGAAAGACAAGACAGGTATATGAGGGAGGAGGAGGAGGAGGAGGAGGAGGAGGAGGAGGAGGAGGAGGAGGAGGAGGAGGAAAGCGGGAGGGAATGGACGGGGGGTCGTTCACCGACGCCGAGGAAGTATGGAGCGAAGATGGAGGCGACAAGCTGCCACTCTCCTCCCGTGCCAGCAGCGAGCGCGATAGGGAGGAAGGGGAGGATGAAACCGATGGCAGTAAAGATCCAGGAGGAGGAGGATAGCACCTCCCAGAACCCCTTCCCTGTGATCGAGTCCGTACGCGGAACTCCTTTGAACGGCTGTGAGAGCTGCTGCAGGACGAAACGAACGAGGGGAAAGAAGTCAATTAGCGTGCAAGAAACAGGAAAGAAGAAACGAGGTGATGGTGGCAGGAGGTTGGGGAGAAGGGAGAGAGAGGAGGAGGACGGAGAATGGGGGTTGACCAGGAGTCCTTACCATGCGCGATTGCGTTGCATCCCAGTCCTCATAATTCTGATAGAACAGGGCCATCCTCCTTAGCACGAGGGTAGTGATGAAGTAGAAGACAAAGTCTCTGCGAAAGATCGACTGCGAAGGAGAGGTGAATGTTCGTTCGTTCCCCCAACCCGTTCCCCAACCCCCACTATATCCTCCTGCTCCCGCTCCTGCTGCCGCTCCTGCTCCTGCTCCTGCTCCTGCTCAACCTGCTCCTGCTCCTGCTCAACCTGCTCCTGCACTTCCTTCTTCTCCTTCTCTTGTTCCTCCTTGGCCTCTCCCTCCTTTGCATGTTCACATCCAGCTCGCTAACCTCACCAGGCAAATAGAGTCCGAGAGGAAGAACTGGCTGGCGATCCCCAACATCTGTCGGTCAACGTATCAACTAGATCTCCATCCTCCTCCTCTTGATCCTCCTCCTCCTCCTCCTCGTTGCCTCCCTCCTTCACTTACTGACCCATCTTTCTCCTCCCCCCTCCCCTCCCTCACCCAAGTGGCGATGATGAATAAAACCTTCTGCAGCTGGAGTCCGATGAAGATCAGGTTCCCTCCGGCGTCTTGGAGGCTGGAAATCGTAATCTCTCATCAACTTCACTGTATTCCTCCATCCATTCTTGGCAATAAAAGCAAGCATTCTGCGAACAGCAGGATGTACCTGCAGACGATGAAGGCGAAGATTCCTTTCAGGACGATGAAACAAGCTGCAAGGGCCGTCTACACGCTCATCAGGAAGCAGGAAGGGGGTGAATGTCTTACCTTGATAGTTGCAATGAGGAACATAACAGGATGGTAAACCAGAGGCAAGTTCCATGACTGCATCGTGAGCACCATCTACAACAAAAGTCAGACCGAGTTAAGAGAGTATAGATAAGGGAGGATGGAGTAGGGAGTAGGGAGTAGGGAGGACAGAGGAGAGCGGAGGGAGAGGAAAGGAGGGAGCAGGGAGCAGGGAGCAGGGAAGAAGAAGGAGAGAGAGGAGGAGAAACAGAGAAAAGTGAAGTTGAGATGGGGAGGAGGTCAGGAAGATGCGAGGCGAGGATCTAACCCCTTGCATGAAAGGTGGAATCGCCGACAGTGACGCGAAGTTTGCAGTCATCAGCTCGAGATTCTTCTGGACAAGGATTGGGAACCCTCCCTAAGAAGGAAAGAGTCAGGAGGGGTCTTGAGGGGGATGGGAGAGGTCGGTCACTTGGGCGCTAGCAGCAGAAGTCCACGAAAGGACATCTCCTCCCATCATCACGAGCCTCTTGCTCAGCTCAAACATCCAAGAAAGGAAGAAACTCCAGACCAACAACCTGAACGACTGACGACAGCTTGTCAGTCAACTTCACTCGGGGAGGGGGCTACAACTGGGGATCGGCTCTGCATGAAAGGGAGGGAAGGGGGATGAAGAAGGAAGCCTCACCTGTTTGAGGAGAAGGATGGGAACTGGCTGTTTCTTCCATTCCTCGCCTTCCCTGCGAACCTGCCCGACCTTGTTAATCCTCGCCAACTGGAAATTCTCATGGCGAATACCGCTCCTTTCTCGCGCCACTGCTCTGCGCGCCTCAGTCTCATGTCCAGCGTCAGCAGGCTCCTCCTTGGGAACTGCTGAGGTAGCCGTCTGGTGTGCGCATTGAACTCCATCTCCTTCCTCCTTGCAAGAAGAGGAGGCGTCATCCCCCATGCTGTTCCACCCATACCCGAATCCCTTCCGACCCTGCATTGAAAGTTCCCAGAAGGACCCCCGAAACTTCCTGAGCATGCTGATCCTCGGCTTCCGCCTATCTCTCTTCCTCCTCCTCCCCTGCTCATCGGCACGGACGTCCAGCCAGCGCCGCATGCCGCCAGCGCCGCGGCCAGCGCCGCCCGTAAGAGCATGGAGACACGGGGTGGAAACCTATGCGGTAGGATTAGCACTAGAACTGTTTTAAGATTAAATATTGTTCATTTTTAACTCTATTATTTTTCATTTGTGCATATATTGCTAATTTTAGATTTGAAATGAAATAATTTAATCTTAATTATGAAAGAACAGCGTTAAAATTTTGAATTTTCTTTTTTCCTTTACAGGATATTTTCTTCCTCACCCAGTGCTCTTTTTTTCCTTTACAGCCCACGGGCCCGACGCGGGCCCGGCCCGGGTTCAAGATGAACTTCCGAGTTCCGAAGTTCGGAACTGTCGGAGTCGGGCCGAGGGTCCCGGCGCCGCTAGTGCAAGATCAACCTTTACTCACTGAGTCAAACATCACTGTCCTGGCAGCGCGTGCAAGTAAACGGTATCTAAGAAAGCTTCACCCCCTCAGCCTTGTTCACTTCTCAGATAGCTCTGCATTGGATGGGACGGGTCAGCAGGTTAAAGATGGTGCAACGGCAGAACCAGTCACCTGCACTTCCTGCAGTACCACCTGGACCTCATCAACAGACCTTCCTCTTCTTGCTACCACCTGACGGGCGAACAAGGCAGGATGAGTCAGGTAGAGGAGCAGGCCCCGGACTATCCTGCACCTCATCCAAATCCTTGACGTAGTTTCCAGTCACATCCTCGCAAGCGTCGCTGCGCCAGCAGTCGGTCAACTGTGCAGGCCAGCAGGCCAAGGAGGGAGTGGAGAGGAGACCCACTTGCTGAACGCGAAGATGTAGGTGTGATTCTTCCCCCAGCCGAAGTACATGGACTGCCACGAGCGCTCAAGGTTCAGCTCAGCCCCGCCTGGCCCGTTCACCTTGTTGTCGAAAGCCGCCTCGCAAGGATCGATGTGAATCCACTCGTCTCGCGAGAGGACCTAACGATCACGTCAAGCAGACAGGAGCTCGCAGCTCGACTGAAGGCTCTACCTCCACCCACAGATGATCTGCCCAGTCAACCACCAGCCTGAAGGAAACTTGTCACGTCGTATCTGCTGGCAGAACTAGTTTCCTCGACTACCTGGTAGGAAAGTGCAGAGATCTCATGATATGATACATCGCCATGCTGTACTCGGAGCATCTCCCCAGTCTAGAGGAGAGAACCTGGATCTACACGTGAGAAGGAGCATGGAAAGCGATCTTGCTGTGCTCGCACGTTTCTGATCGTATTGTATCGAGGAAACCGATAGAAGCTGTTGAGTTGTCACAAGGGAGAACTGAACCAAGACAGGCCGAAACAAGGATCAGCTCACCTTTTGCACTGTGGGCAATGCCAGATCTCGGTCTTGAGTGCTTGAAAATGAGACTCATTCCCATCTGGTGCAACGATACCTTGCAAGCAAACAATTAGTCTCGATACGTTCTTCAACATTCCACGAGATTGAGGTATCTGATACCGAGGTATGTTGTATCGCCATGATTGCATCGAAGACAAGACCCCCGATAGTATGGGAAATTTTCTTTGAACCTGTTCCAACCTAACGAACACCATCTCTGCATGCAAGGAGAGTGTCGGACCAGTTCAAGAACGGCTGCAATGTAGTTCGCAAACCCTCCTTCGACAGGTTCCTGGCTTGGAGCAACTCCTTCCAACGAGTCAGGCTATCACACAATCCTACTCTCAAGTGCAGACCTCTACTTCATCTCTACCATAGTTGCTTCTCAACCATTCAAGAAGATGCTCCCCTGTCTGATCATTCAGTCTTCATCAGTGTTGTTAGAATCATTCACCCGTCATGCGATCGTGAGCGAAAATCTTCAACAGCCTCTTCATCGGTTCACATGATGTCAACACGTCTGACAGACTTGACGTGTGTCGTTCTTACATCCACGTACTCCTTCGTTTGAGTTTTCAGCCCGGGCTCATCTGAAAGAATGTCCGATGGAACCTGGACATGCCGGAGTAAGCTGCTGCAGCTACGAAGCTCTGCGCCGCACCGGCACGCGAAGCAGGAGGCTCCGACGGAGCCATCGCTGCCTCAACAGCCGTCTCGTCTCCAGGCTGCCCGTGTCCAGTATGTCCACATTCGAGCCCATGAGCCTGTGATCGGACTTCAGTTGCACCGAATCCTCTCGCCTCTCCTCACGATGCAGCGCTCCGATCCGCATCCTCAAGCGCCATGTACTCGCGGAAGAGTCTGAACTCGCTCTCGTTCACTCCGATCGCGTGCACGTCGCCCTGGGCTGAAGACCAGCACTCCATCGCCGCTTCATCAGCCGCGCATGTCAAGGCAGCAGGGGGAGGGCGTGCAGAGTGTGCGGTAGTCCGGAGAGGGAGGGAGGGAGGCCTAGTCAAGCTTGCTTGGGAGGGAGGGCTGGTGTTGCTGGCAGGAGGAGGGAGAGAGAACTGAGAGGAGGGACGAGCAGCGCTGCTGAGGAGGACGACCAGCATGGCAGCGCACCCCATAGATCCCATCCCACACACAAACTGTGTACCACAGCAGTTGGTAGACCGGAGTTGTCTCTGGGCCACTGCTGGCACTGCTGCTGGCACTGCTGCTGGCAGCTGCTGGGGCCACTGCTGGGGCCACTGCTGGGGCCACTGCTGGGGCCACTGGCCATGTTGCGGCACTCACTCAGTGTTGCGGCACATCAGTTGGTAGCCCTGTGCCCTGCAGCTGGCAGTGCCAAGCCAGGTGGCCAACAGGTGGCCAACTTATTATGCTGGGCTGCAGCTGGGAGGGGCTATGACATGTCACTTAACTTTAACGATTCACATAGAGAAACTACAGGCCCGGGCGCCGCTCGACCCTGTCAGTGCTTGAGCCAGTTCTTCCTCCCGCTGAAGAGCTTCTGCACGTGCTTGACGATCTCCTTCCGATGCCCCAGCGACGCGACCCCGAGCTTCCTCTTCATCTCCTCCTCGCTGAGTTCGAACAGCCGCATCCCCGTCACCTGCCAGCAGGGATCAGTCTCCTCCTCCTCCTCCTCCTCCTCTCTCCACTTGCCCGCTCCTCGAGGAAGTTCTTGGCGTACTGCTCGAACGAAGAGTTGCAGCTCTGTAGCCATTTTGCCACCTGAAGGCCCAGCTGACGAGGAGGAGGGAGACGGGGGAGCGAACTTCTCACCTGTGCCGGAGTCCAGCCCTCCACGTCCTCGACGACGACGAAGCCTCTCCGGAGGTCCTTGATCGAGAGCTTGCAGATGTCGAGCAGACGATTCATGGCAGGGCTCTTCCTCCTCCCAATCCCATCCTGCCAGGCCTGAAGCCAGTCCACCATCCTGTCCCGCACGCTGGTGTACAGGGTCTTGTCCTCCTGCCCCCAGAGGGAGTCCAGCAGTGCTTTGAGGTTGTCGTGTGTCGCGCTCACGCAGTCGTTCTCGAGGGTGACGAAGGAGTCGAGGATGGCGCGCAGAATGTCGTCGAGCCGGTTCTCTACCACCATCTGCCCTGAGTCAGACGACGACGAGCACGGCAGCAGCCCCCGTCGCCGCCGCCGTCGTCGTTGTCATCATCATCATCTCCGTCATCATCACTTCTATCTTCATCATCATCATCTCCATCGTTATCACCAACGTCTTCTTCAGCATCAGCATTATCCTCTCGTCAGTGCCATCATCAGTATCATCATTATCACTGTCCCCTTCATCTCCATAATCACCTATAACACACCTCCTCCAACATCATCATCACCATCATCACCATCATCGTCATTCCCATCTCTACCATCATCTCCGCCATCTTCATCCTTCCCTCACCTCGTCGTCGTACTCCTCCCCCGCGTTCGGCAGGTAGAACCCTCTCAGGTCAAGATCTCCCTCCGTCAGCTCCAACGCCCGTTCAAGTCGCCCTTGGACGGCTGCAGGCAACTCAGAGGAGGCGATGAGGAGGAGGGTAAAGAGGAGGAGGACGAGGAGGCGGTGGTGGTGGTGGAAGAGGATGGAGTAGGAGGACAAGGAGGAGGAGGACAAGAAGGATGGAGGACGAGGAAGGAGGAGCCTCACCAAACATGAGCCTAGTCAAGTTCTTGGTGTCCTGGTACGTGTCAGGTTGGAAGAGGCAGTTGATCTCCATCTTGTGAGAGAACTTCCTCCACAGCCTCGACAGCACGTGAAGCTCCCTCAAGTTGTAGTGCAGAGACTTGGGGTCCGTGATGCCGATGATCAAGTCGCAATGCTGTGCGCAGGTCTCGAATGCCTGGAGAGGAAGAGGAGGATGATGGAGTAGGAGGACAAGGAGGAAGAGAATAAGGAGGAGGAGGAGGAGGAGGAGGAGGAGGAGGAGGAGGAGGAGGAGGAGGAGGAGGAGGAGGAGGAGAGGAGGAGGAGGAGGAGGAGGAGGAGGAGGAGGAGGAGGAGGAGGAGGAGACTATCAGTACAGACAGGCCGACGGGGCACACGTTCTCACCTGGTCAAGGTCGTAGCTGTAGCTCTTTTGCAGGCTGTCGATGGTATCGAGCAGGGGCTGGTACTCTATGGAGCCTCCACCGCAGACGTCAACAGCGTTGAAGAGCTGCTCAGCCTTGGCAGCAGGGAGATCCACGTTTAGAGAACTTTCCTCCACAAGTCAGCAATGGAACAGACAGTCGACTTCACTTGGCACACCTGATAGCTGAGATCCAGTCCTCCCTCCCTACCTCCCCCGTCCTGTCTCTGTCCTTGGCCCTCAGCGCGTCTCTGAGCGCGTTCACTTTCCCTTGCAGCGCGGCTCGAGCCTGTGCCAACAGGCTGCTGACTTGGTCGCCAGGCAGGAAGTCCGCCGGTGCAGTGCCATGGATGGCAGGAGGGTAGACGAAGTTGATCTGCAAGCACTGACTGAGATCGAGGAGGAGGAGCGGGAGGACAGGGAGGAGCAGAGCGGGCGAGACGGACAAGACAGAACGAGGGAGAAGGAGGAGGCAGACGGGGGGCAATGAGCAGAAAAAGAGAGCGAGAAGTGTTAGGGACGTGGGGAGGCATACCTGAGCAAACCTCGCCTCTGCAGTGACAACCTCGTCGACACAGAAAGCATCCTCAAGGCCTCGGATCGCCGACATGGTCATGAGCGTCGGGGCAGCGTTGAACGCCTCCTCCCCCCGATGAAGGCAACTCGCAGCTGCCGACTCCCCCCCCTTTGTCGCCCTCGCTAGGGTGAAGTTGGTTTCCGATCCGCTCCCTGTGTTCTGCAGCTGCAGATAGCATGCAGCCGTCAGGGCACACGCCTCCATGCTCTCCTTGCCCCACTGTTCACCTTGCAGGATCCGTACCACTGGAGGAACTTGACGCAGCTCTCCCTCGCCCCGACGAGCAGAACGTGGAGGTTTCTGCCATGAGGTTCACTCTGGAGTCGGCCGATGACATCAGCAGGTCGTACCTGCAGGATGGGGGCGTTTGCACACTCGCACATCCCAGCTCCTTGGCATAGGCGACAAGACCATGGCCGCTGTCAAGCCTGGCGACCTTGCTGGGCCGATGAATCTCTTCGACTGCTGTGAAGGTGCTCTTGCAAGCCTTGGCGACCATCATCCTGTTGATCTCCTGTGACCTCCTGGTCGCCATGGTGTGCTTCTGTGCGCTCGGAGCGACGCTCCTCCTGCTCTCGGCGTGTTTGGTCTGGGAGGTGGACGTACAGAGGAGGTGGGCGTTCAACGACTTGGACCCCTTGTCCATCGATATCCAGTCATCATACCACAGGTCGTACACCCGGTGGTTATCCTTATCCCTCTTCGCCCTCCTCACTGTGACGAGGTTCACAAACCAGTCCGGGCTCTCCCCAGAGTTGTCGTGGCTGAGGATGATTGAGCTCAGCTTCCCGACGTCAAGGCAGGCGATGTCGAACGTGTCCTTGGAGTTCGTTCCCAGCACTTCCCCAGTCGACGACTTGGCCACGTTCCTGTCCAGCGAGCAGGGCCCGTACTCGCCCTTGTCGCCGCAGAGTGTGATGAAGCAGTTAGCGCTCGTCCCTGATCCTGGCTGGCTTCCGGTCTGCACGACGACTTCGTACATGAGCATCTCACGAGCTCCGGCCTTGCTCGTCTTGGAGTGGCTGGTCTTGTGGTTGGGCTTCGGGGCCACGTTGACGGAGGCCTAGTCAACCTCTCAACGGCCGCCGCCTCTCCAAGTCTCGCACCTTGTTCTTGTCGCCATCAGTCTGGATCGGAGGGAGTCCAGCGAGCTTCCGGATGTAGTTCTCGAACTCAGGCCCGTCCTGTCCCAGGAGGCGTCAGAGCCCTGAGGCCTCTTGTCCGGCACATGTACAGAAGTGAAGAGGTTGGCCGTCGGCTCCTCCTCCTCCTGCAGGATTGCTTCTTCCTGCGACTTGGTCAGCAACTCCTCCTCCCCCGTCCGAAAGAGAACCGAAAGAGGTTCTCCACCCTCGTAACTCGTCCTCCTCATCCTCCCCCGCTCCTTCATGAGTTCCCTCTCTAGCTCCAGGATGCGCTTTTCAAGGCTCTGCGGTAGTTCTTGCTGTCACTGAAACGGTTGTGAAGGGAGGGAGGAAGGGAGGGGAGGAGAGAGAAGAAGGGAGAGGGGAAGAGGGGAAGAGAGAGGAGATATTTTGACAACAATACCTCCCTGACCGTTTCACCCGCTGAAACAAGCTTCTGAAGTCGTTCTATTTCTGCTCGGGCTGAGTTCAGAGCGTCTCCCTGACTTTGACTAGTCGTGTGCTTCGACTTGGGCGTGCTTGGAATGCTATACAAGTATCAGCTCAATGGAGGAGGAGGAGGAGGAGGAGGAGGAGGAGGAGGAGGAGGAGGAGGAGGAGGAGGAGGAGGAGGAGGAGGAGGAGGAGGAGGAGGAGGAGGAGGAGGAGGAGGAGGAGGAGGAGCAGGAGGAGGAGGAGGAGGAGGCAGTACCTGTGAGTGGACCTTGCGCTCTTCCTTGGACTCGAGGCAGGGCTCTTCTGAGACGCAACAGGAGCCTTCTCCTCCATGCTGCTTTCTCTCCCCAGCTGCGCTATGTTGAGTTTTCCTTTCAGCTCACCGATGGTGATCTTTGCTTCCTCCAGCTGGTTGTGCACGTCACTGGCCAGGCACTCCTTCACCATGCTCGCAAACTTCGACGGGAGGTGCAGGACTCGATTCTGTAGGATCTGCGCCAGAAATTTGTCCTTCTCCTTCAGCTTGTTCTCGTACTTGACAACCTTTGCCCTCATGCCGTCTCTCTCCTCGTTCGCACTGTTCAGTTCCTGCCGCAGCTGTCGCAGCCTTGACTCCGCTTCCTCCGCATCCAGGAAGTACGTCGGTCGACCAACTTCGCTCGATGGCGGACGGAAAGTCGCTCTTCCCTGCTCAGTCCAGTTGGCCCAGAGGTTGGGACTGACGCTTGCTCCCTTGGGTCGAACTTGAACGCCTTTGTCGACCATTTCGCGTTCCACCGGCAGCTGTCCCGCTAGCAACATGTCCTTTCATCAACAGTCAGCACGATAGGTACATAGATGGTTTCTCAACCTCTCTCCTCCCCTTTCTCTCCATTCCGCTCACTCCACTCTCCGTGACATCTCGCATCATTTCTTCTGCTCTACTCTCCTTTCTCTTCACGTCTCGTCTTGTCTTGTTTCTTCTTGTTTCGTCTCCTGCAAACTCTCCCCTGCCCTCATCTCGTCTCTGTCGTCCCTCTCTCTCCTCTCTCCTCTCTCCACTCTCCTCTCTCCTCTCTCTTCTCTCCCTACCCTCTCCTTGCTTCCCTTCCGTGCCCGGGAACGATCTGCATTGTCCGCCTGGGCGTGTTTGAACCATTTTAAAAATGAGTTTTAGTTTTTAAAAGTTTGAAAATTAGAGGGAGAAGTGGCGGAGGGCAGGGCGGACGGACGGACGGACGGACGGACGGACGGATGGAGGGAGGGCAGGGCGGAGGGAGGGAGGGAGGGAGGGAGGGAGGGAGGGAGGGCAGGGCGGAGGGCAGGGCGG
>NW_005434565.1:218404-228520 GCF_000315625.1 Guillardia theta CCMP2712
CAGTATATTCAATCAGAATAGAATCCAGGCGTGGTATCAGGTTCTCGTCCAATATCACCAGTAAGATATGAAGATTCTGTACAGCAGGTACAGACTCGAGACATGACATTGAGGCCTGTGGTGCATCTCGATCCTGGGATGCTCCGCGTTCGATCAGATTTCAACCGAGGGCAAGGGGGAGGAGATGAAAAAGTTTCTCTCAAGAAGGCGCGTCCCCAAGGCATCGGGCAGGGATGTAGGGAGGGAGGGAAGGAAGGGGGAGATGGACGGACGAACAGATGGATGGAGACTTGAGGAGAGGGGGTGGTGTACATGTGCAAGGACGGGCGTGTTGCTTCAATCACAGGTTCGTCATTTCGAGGAGAATTTCTTACTGTGGTAGCGTTAAGATGTGTGGAGAGATTACAAAGGGAAGTAAAGGGAGTGGTACACTTGAATTAGATCAGTTGAGCTCCTTGCCCTGGAGCTCAACTCAGCCTTCCAGTCCCCTCTTAGTCATCATGGAAAGTACCTGCGGACTTGTTGATCCTTCGAAGCTCTCTCGAAGCAACCTGCCAAACTCTCACTCGGGGACTCATTGCTCCAGGGCAAGCATCACATTGTCCATGTGCTCTTGAGCCTTCCTCGGTATGGCGAACTGCAGGGAGAGAGATCAGGTGAGTCTGCTCGCTAGCAGCAGGAGCTGGTTGAACCTTCGACTGGAGGAGCTGCTGTGCGTTCGTCTTATACTCGGCCATGTCCTAGTCAACGAGGCGTCAGAAGGCTCAGACGCAAGGGACGGGCAGCTGACCGAGTCGTCTTCCCACGTGTCCTCGTTAGCAACCTGCGCATACGGTCCCTTCTTCGCCAACGAGTCGTACATCCATGCAACGTTGGTTCCCAGCGATCCTCCCCCTGCCTCCACGTTGTTGGCGAACTTCGCCATCTCCCAGGAGCCCAGGGAAGGCTTGGCTATCATCTTCGGATCCTGTTTGTCTTCCTTCTTTTCCACCTGCTGCACCTCGCTATTCATGGCAGACTTGATAGCCTGCATGATCTTCTGCGCTCCCTCACTCCCCAGCGATGCCTTCGCCTCTGCTTGCACTTTGGCAAGATCAGCTGAAACGCGATCCACTTCCCTCTCCTTGACCTCGTCCCGCACCTGAACGAGTGAGAGAAGTTACAAACGTCTTCCAGCTTCCCAGGCCATACCTTTCTCCTCTCGTTCGCGAAGCTAGCAGGAGATTCGAAGACCTCCGGCACGCCAGCACTCGCCTGAGGCTTGTGGGCTGTAGAGACCTTGGTTCCCTCGTTGGACATGCCGGACACCTGACTTTCCAGCTCCTTGATGATCGCTTGCTGCGCTTCTACTTCGCTCTGCAGGCAGACAGTTCAACATCACGAACATCAACCACAGGAGCGGCGGGTCCGCTCATCGTGTACCTGAAGTGCGTTCGTTCGGTCAGCCGCTTCCTGCGCCACCTCCTTCACTGCCTTCGCAAGAACCACGTTCTCCTGCAAGGTAGCACATAAGCCCTGTGACACATCGGGAAGATGGGATAAGTACAGGATTCGCGTCGCCCCCTTGGGCAATGGTGTTCGACCTGAAAGCAAGTGAGCAGCGAGGAAACGAGTTCTTGATCTCGAACTCACTCGTCCTGTGAGCCTGCTGGAGATTCGTGATTCATCATTGGGTAGTCTTCCGCGGTTGGCTCGGCAGTAAGCGGCTTACCCCTCGCATCCACGACAACCAGAGAGTTTCCTCCTGCTTTGAAGTCAGGAGGCGATGCGGCAACTCCTTCAAGTTCGCACCGGAGAGGGGCAACGGGACTCCGTCTTCCTCAGTCAGCTTCTGCGACATCGCTTGCCCAGCCATCTTCGCTCCTCCGTGCATCAACGACTTGTATCCCAACTCGTGGGCTACTTTGGCACGTTCCTGTTTTCATAGCTCTCAGTCGAAAGGACAAGACTGTGGCCTCTCCCAACCTTGGCGAGGTCATCGCTCGTGAATAGGTGATGGGTCGTTGGGCTCCTTCCGGACTTCTGAAGGAACCTGTTGATGACCTTGAAGCCCGTAGCCGTCAGAGCAAGCATCGAGATCGGTTCAGGTACATGAAGGGCTTCGGCTTGCTCCTGCGAGTGGACGTCCGGAGAACCTTGTGATTCTGAGGGATGTTTGAAAGCTTGAGGGTCCAGCTGCTTCTGCGCATCCCGGAAACCCTTCTTGTACATGGCTGCTTCCTCCTCGAGCTGCCAGTATAGCATGAGTGGCACAATACGCATACGGAGATCTTCGACCTCTTGCTGCTTCTTCTCCTTGTTCTCTAGTCGCATCTGCAACAGGTACAAGTAACTGGTAGAAATCACCCTGGAAGTCGATACAAACCTCTCCCAAGACACGTTTCACGATAGCTGGAGGATCCAAAGTCATCGTCCCATCCGCATAGTTGATGTAATAGCGCCTGGAATGATGCTCTTAAGCTTCTATCGTCCCTGCTTACTCCTACCTTCCAGCATCATGCCCTTTCGTGACAATTCCGCTTCCCCAGAACTTGGACACATGCTTGATGATCGCGTCCTCTTCCTTCTTCTCCAGCCGAGCTTCAGCCTTGCAGCAAATCAGTCTCTCCACATACCCATCTCCTCCTTACAGCTCGCTTCAGAGCATCCATCTTAGCCTGCGCAGCTTTCTTCTTGACCAGCCGAAGCCATCGACGGACCGCCCCGTGCTTGGGCACCTTGAGGGCCCCATCGATGTATCCTTCACTGACCTGCGATCAAGCAATGAGCTGGGCACAGCAGCAGCTCCCGACCGCAACCTTCTTGGCGATCAGGTTCCTCTCGCGATCGAGGCTGTCCTCGGTGACATGACCGTCGTAACGACGTCGAAGTCTCTGAAACTTGGTTCCCTGAAGACCGCAGTCAGGCAAGGGAAGGAAGAACACGCTGGTACCTTGAGGTGATTGTGATAGGCCTTGCGAATGCAATCGATAGGGTGCACTGCCCAGTCCTTGCAGGCATCGTGCGGGTTGTATGATCGCATGTTGCCCTCGTACCGGACAACCGATGGATCCTTCTTCACCTTGGAAGGAGATTCCTTGAAAATCGTCAGGAAAAGATCACAATCATCGTGCATCTTACCCCGAGTGCAACTTTCTTGATCAGAGACTTGATGTTGGACCCTTGCTCCTTGTCATCATGCTGCTTCTCAACAAGTTGCTACATGACGTCAGCAGCCCGTCTGCGCACACCACAAGAGAGAGAGGGAGAGAGCACCTGGTTCTGAGACAAGGTCAAGGAGGGATCATAAGGCTTCCAGTCTGGACGAGCTCGTTGCCAGTCCTCTCGAGTCTTCTTCACCTTGTTTTTCTGCATCGCTTCGTCACTAGACTTCTCCTTCTCGAGAGGATAGCAGGACCTGCACACTGTCGGGGCGCTCCTTCTTCTGATCGGCAGGAGGCTTGACGGCCTCGGCCTCAAGAGCCTTGGATTTCGCCTTGGACTTGAGAAGGGAATCGAGCTTGTGGATGAGCTGTGAAAGTGCCTGGTGAGCCGACGCTTCCACTGCACCAACAACCTCACCTGCTGCTTCTGGTCTGCCGGTCCCTTGCTGGATTTCTACAACAACCGACGTCAGCATGGCGCCGACTCTCAGCAGGAAGGGGAACCTCGCCCAACAGGCTCACTGGAGCATCGGAGAGCTGCCATGAGACTAGAGCGATGGCAGCGCACGCCACCTGAGAACGGGATTCAGACCGCAGCTGGAGGGGTGGTGGACTCACCACCAGAAAGCCAAGGAGGCTTAACTGAGCCCTCTGCATCATCCGGCTCCTGAGGGGGATGAATCAGCAAGCCGGAACTGCCAACCTTCCGAGGGAGTTCACAGGAGCATATGGCATGAAACCCAGGTATCTCTGCCATCCCCTTCCCTCGTATCCCCTCTATTTGATTACGCGCCTCCTATCTTTGTCTAGGTTTATTTCACCATCCTGCGATCCTTCTGTCTTCTTCTTCCTCCCCCTCTGCCTGCTCCTTCTCCTGCTCCTGCCCCTGCCCCTGCCCCTGCCCCTGCCCCTGCTCCTGCTCCTGCTCCTGCTCCTGCTCCTGCCCCTGGCCCTGGCCCTGGCCCTGCTCCTGCCCCTGCCCCTGCCATCCCATAACTCGACCATTGTCCCTTCGCAATACCGTTACAGTGTAACTACCCCGATGAAAACGATCACATTGCTGACCGTTGTTGCACCCGTTATGGACCCTAGGTGCCATTTCCTAGGGTGGGTTACATAACCCACCCCGACATTAGAACCTTTTCAGAGATTAACAGAGGGGTATTTAGACATTGAAGTACCCACCCTACCTATGAGATTCCTGTCAATATCAATACCTTCCCGCCCATCCCTTCCCCCATCCTGCCCCGCTTCCTTTTAAAAACTTCCGGTCTCCCCCCCTTCCTCCTCCTCCTCCTCCTCCTCTCCTCCCATTCCTCTGGTTCTTCTCCGTCTCTCTTTCGTCCAGATCATAATCTTCGTTGTCTTGTTTGTACTCTGCATTTTCTTGAAACTTTCCCCCTCTTTCTCTGCCCCAAAAGCACACCTCTCCTATAAACTCCTCCCTTTATCCACACACTCTGCTTCCCACAAACACGACCTCTTCCACTCCGATCTTCCTCTCTCACTTGTTCTGATTTACCCTGCCAACCTGTTCGATCGCCTCCTCTCCCTCCTCTTCCGTCAGGCAACGTCTAGCACGCCTGTCAGGTGTTCCCATTTCCTTTCGCCGCCCTCTCAAAGATGGCCGATCCAAGCTTTCGAGCAGAGAAGGCGATGATGAGGCGTTCGATAGAGGATTCTTTCCACGTCCTGGGGAAGGTGAATGAGGGAACCTTTGGGGTAGTGTACAAGGCGGTCAAGGCAGAGGACAAGGAGAAATACGAGCGATTCAAGCACAACGCAGCAGAGCTGAGCAAGATGACCTTCCTTGCTATCAAGAAGCCTAAGAACTCAAGAGAGGGAGAAGGCTTCAACAAGGATGCGGTGAGGGAGATCGCCCTGCTGAAGGAGCTTTCCCGCCACCAGAACATCGTGACGCTGAGGGACGTGGTTCTTTGCCCTGAGGGGTCTGCAGCCACCAAGGGACTGTACCTGGTGTTCGATTGGGCCGAGTTCGAACTCTGTGAGATCCTGAAGAATCACAGAGACAAAGGGATGAAGCCGCCGGGGGAGAGGATGGTGAAGTCGATCATGTGGCAGATTCTGAATGGGATCAGCTACATCCACCACAACTGGATTATCCACCGCGACCTGAAGCCCTCCAACATCCTCATCATGGGCAAGGGACAGGAGTATGGACGAGTGAAGATCGCGGACTTCGGCATGGCGAGACTGATCCAGCAGCCCCTCAGGGCCCTGCACCTCGATGGTGTAGTAGTGACAGTTTGGTACCGGGCTCCTGAGCTGCTGATGGGGGCGAAGCATTACTCGAAAGCGATTGACATGTGGGCTCTGGGGTGCATCTTCTGCGAACTGATGACAAACACGCCTGTGTTCCAAGGGAAGGAGGACAAGCAGCCGAAAGCTCTGCAGGAGGACCAGGTAAAGCAGAATGACGGCTGGAAGGCGGGAGTGGTAGCGGGGAGGGACGGAGGGAGGGAGGGAGATAATTGTGCTGAAGGTGGCTGGTGTAAGAGAAGATTGATGTTTGCGTGTTAACAGATCCGTAAGATATTCCGCGTCATTGGGAAACCCACAGCACAGGATTGGCAACAGATTACGGAATTGCCGGAATGGAACAAGATAGCTGCTCTCAACATTCCTGTACGTTGTCTCTTGTGATTTTTCTGATTCGAAGCAAGATGTCAGCTGTATTTTCTCACACTCTGCCTTCGCACACAGGCGGAGAAGAATTCGAGCATTGAAAACAGCGTCCCAGCATTGAGACAGGTAACGACAAAAGACAGCATACAATACCGAATCTCATCAGTCTCTGGACAGAATCCTCACGCGTTGGATCTTGTGAAGCGGTTTTTCGATTATGATCCGAAGAGGTGCTGGAGGAGATGTCCTCAACAACATAACAACAGAAACTGAAACATGTTGCCACAGGAGGATCAGCGCACAAGACGCCATGTGCCACTCCTACTTTACCTCCTCCCAGTTCCCCTTCGACAATGTATTCCAAGGGTGCGTCTGCTTTCTACCTCACAGCCTCTGCCTCCCCTCCCCCTCCCCCACATGCATAACTTTCATGCATCCTCGCACAATCTTGTGCCCACCTTCAAACATCTCCATCTGTCTCCTCCCAGACGTTTTGTCCTCTGATGGCAATCGCTCTTCCCTTCTCCTGCTCTTTCCTATTTCTCTGTGTCCTTCATATCGTCCGTCCTGTAGATTTCTCAACTTGTCATACAGGGAACCTGGCTCGCCAGCCACGGAGATCGCAGCCTACGGTCCCCGCTCTCTAACTGCAATCGGCATGAACGGACAGGTACGACAACGGGGCGAACAGGGGGAAGGAGCAAGGAGGGGAAGCACAGTGAGAGTGGGACTGAGCATGATGGAGGAGAAGCGACGAGGAGCACTAGGACGAGGAGGGAGGAGGAGCATGATGGAGGAGAAGCGACGAGGAGCACTAGGACGAGGAGGGAGGAGGTGGTGGAGGGAGGAGAAGGTGGAATTGGAGGAAGTAAGTTATGACCACCTCGCTAACAGACCTGAGAGACGGGAGAGGCGGAGAGACGGGAGAGGCGGGGAGACGGGAGAGGCGGGGAGACGGGAGAGGACAGGGAGGGAGGAGGAAACGAGAAGACAAGGACGAAGACTTGCGGGCGAGGGGGAGGGAGGGAAGGAGGATGGAGGTGAGGGATTTGTCTTGAGGACTGAAGGAGCTTGCAGCTGGTCAGAAGAGAGCGTACTCTCAGATGAACATGATGCCGAACAAGATGCAGAGAAAGTGAGAGCCACGAGAGTCGTCCTGTACATAGTGTGTCTATAGGTAACAGATAGGTTTGCTAGCTCAACCCGTTAAAGTGAAGAGATTAACTCAAAGGAGGAGGCGGATGTTTGCACATCGCACATCCCTCAGGGGTCTGGGTTGTGGGTAACTTTGTAAGGGCAATACTCGCCTGGCCGGCACTGCAATCGCGGTGAGGAAAGAGAGTGAGCGAGGAGAGAGGAGACGATGAAGAGGAGGAAGTGGGGAGGGGAGGAACAGGGCTGGAGGAGGAGGAGGAGGAGGAGGAGAGCCTCTGCCTCTATCTTCTTCGGCAGGTCGCATGTGATGGGTGTTAGCCTGAACTGGTTGGTGGTCGTGGTGGCCTCCATGATCGCGCATGCCTCCTGTGTCTCGTGGCGCAGGAGGCAGAACCTCCCAACGACATGCCTCATGGAATCGGCTAGCTCCTCTGCCATGTACAGGTCCTAGACCTTCATGGAGGACACCCTGCTGCCCCTTATCTCACCCCGCAGCCTGGCGATCCTTATGTACCTTGTGTAGATGGACTCGTAGTAGTCATATACCTACCTGTCTTCAAGGGTTTTTGAGTCCAGGTTTTGTAGGCTTATCCTGGCAAGGTTGTACAGGGCGCTTTCCATCTCTCCATATCCTTGAGCTCGGCGCGCCTTGGCTCAACGATATTGGCCCCTGTGGAGGACATGATACTTGAGGGGTACCTTGAGATATGCCGGGAAGACATAAGGAAGTTCAACGATGAGAACTTCATGTGCCAGATGTGCTGTGCGTGACTCCCGAGGTCCGAGTGTGGCCGGATGGGCATGTGCCATGCCTGCCTTGAGAGGTACGTGGTCCCTCCAGCGCCCTCCTCATCAAGCCTGAACGTGGGGTCTAGGAGGAGCTCGTGTGCCAGCTGCTCGTTGGTCATCTTGCCTGGCATCGTGGAGTCCCTGGACCAATCATTTTTACGAGAGTGAAGGGCAAATCTGCTGCAGAAACCTGCTCATTCACTGACCCGATACCTGCCTGCTATCCTCTTGCAATGATGACAGCCCATCATCCGATAGAACATATTCGGTGCTTGGGCCATCCGTTATTGTGCCAAGCCCGTGTGTGTCATCCCTTACTTGCTCCCTCGCGAAGCTGCAGTATTCCGGATGGATCACCTCCCTGAGCACCATCCTGCCCGGATGGCCCTCAGATTCCTCATCAAACCTTACCTCGCACCTTATCCCTTGTTCATCCTGCTCATCTATGCCAATACTCCTGTCCTCCTCCTCTCCTCCACGGACCCATCATCAAGGTGGTAGTGGGGCATGCTGCGAGATAAGCTCTTGATGCTGTCCTGAACAGCACCTTCATCAGGCCATGATGGTTCAGGTACACGTCCTCTCCGAACACCTTGCAGTGCCTATCGTTCAGGTGCTCGCTTGTCTCTTCAGGATTAAGCGAGAGCTCTCGGCACACATCCACAAGCTTGAAGAAGCACTCGTTGTGTGAACAGTTGTTGCCCCTGCATCCAATCCTTGGCAGCAGGGTTGCTAGGCACTTATCCTTGATGTCGCACCTGTTGAATCCGATTGTGGCTGGGATGTTCTGAGACACTGTGTTGCTGTTAGCCTGCTCTTACATCATTTTTTGGTGGATGGTTGTACAAATGAAACATTGCCCTGGAGCTGATGAGCATACAGGATGTACTATCTCGGGGAGATTGGAGAGCTCTCTTATGCGTTCGAGGCATACGTGTTCAAACTAGATGACGTGCTTCGGCAATTCGGCATACAAGAGACCGACAAGGGATGCATAAAGAGCCACACGCTCTCTGTGGGTGATGAGAAAATAGATTTCATCGAGTACCATGTTTATGATCTCAGCACAACGGTATTAGAGCATACGGGACAGCCTTGGAAGGGTCTTCTAGAGTGTTGCGAATGGATGCTTTGTTCTAGCAAAATCTGCTGCAATACTCGGGCACATCCGTCCTCCCTTTTACTGCCATCCTCTTGGCTCTCTCCGACAGCCTTGGTATCTCCTCCTCCATAAGCTCATGGTACTCGTCATAGGGCATGTACCCATGCGTATCGCGTATCTCCTGCTTGAATTCTGTGATCAGCCTGTTCATGATTCTCTTGTACTTCGTTCTGGTGAAGAAGTAGTTCATCTGCATCATTGTTGTCACAACCTCATCAATGTCATTTCTCTTGCCACTGATGTAGTCTGAGCACACGGCGGAGTCATCCCTCAGTGCTAGGCCCCTCTCTGCCAATCTCTGCACGAGCATCTCCTTCCTGTCTTGTCTTGCCGACCTCTCCCTGTCCTCTTTCTCCTTGGCTGCCCTGACCATTCCGACAGCAGCCTCGATGTCATCCATCTTGTTGTTGATGTACATATCACAGGCCTCTGTGCTGTGCTGCATTAACAGCCCCTCCTGTGACAATCTCTGGACCAGGTCCTCTGTCCTTTGCCTGACAGCTTCCGCCTTGTTCCTCTTGGTATCTCGCAATCTAAGTATCCGTTGCTCCTTCTTCGTTAAGAACTCTTGCAGCCTGGTAGTCCCACCATGCTTGATGAGAACGAACTCTGTCACCTCGGGCAGATAGAAGAACCTGCATGACTTTCTGTAGCGCCTTATGTACAACCAAGAAACGGTGAGATTGGACAGGTCATTATCGTTCAGGTTCCATTGCCTCTTGCATTCTGTGGCGGATATTGTCCTGCCCTCGATACACTTGCCGCAGAGCCCGAAGGCATTGGAGGCAAGGGGCTTGCGGTTGCAAGAGCGGCACGTTTTGCCACCGTACTCCCTCCGGGTGAACCTGCACCTGCTCCAGACGTTGCATTCCTCTATGCATTGATTGAGCTCCTTGCACACAACCTTCAGCTTGCAAAGAGAGAAGGCGCTGTGGGCGTTGTGATGTAGCAAGAACATGTTCAATATTACATGCATTGCGGTATACTTTTTGGCGCCAAGAAAAAGTTTGTGGCTCCCCTTCCACTCCCTTGAAAAGCCCGCCAAGAAAAGTTTGTGGCTCTCCCTACCACCATAAAAGCCCGCCAAGAAAAGTTTGTGGGTATCGTAACCATGCTCCTCCCGTGTCGCCATTCTCAATCTCCCCGAAGGAGGGAACGAGGAAGCGAGGGAGCGAGAGAGCGAGAGAGGGAGGGAGGGAGGGAGGGAGGGAGGAGGAGGAG
>NW_005434564.1:0-9238 GCF_000315625.1 Guillardia theta CCMP2712
CATCTCTGCGAATTTACTCAGTGCTATGAACAGGAGGCTAAGAGATCGACGCTCTATGTCGTCGCTCTCCGCCTCCTGCTCAAGCTCAGCAGCTGCCGTTGCCCGTGGCGAGAACGCGCTGCCCCTCCTTGCCTTCTTGCTCTCTCCTTGCACGCGAGTCCAGCGCTTGCTCTGCAGCCACTTCCCCAGCTTCTCCTTGAGCGCGTTGCGTCCCACTCCCTGCTCCTCTGGCATCTTCGCCCACTCTCCCAGCGCCATGAACTCCAGGCTCCCCGGAGAGTAGAACGTGTCGTGGAGGTTGCCAACGGCCTTGTCCAGGACCAGCTTGATCGGCTCGCTCGTCCCCGCCTCGTTCAAAGAAGCTGCATCTTCGATGACTGCTGACAGCTCGCTGACGAGCTGCATGTCCTCTTGGCTTGACGGAGATGCTGCCTCCATTGTGATCCTCTCCAGGTCTGTAAACTCCAGCCACTCTCCCTCGCTCTCCTCCTGTCGCTGCGCTGCGTCGCTGGTGCCCCGCTGACCAGCCGCCTCAGAGTCAGGCTCCTTGTCGAAGCCGACTGCTTCGAGCTTGGTTGCTGCGCCTTCGAGATAGAAGGGCAGCTCCTTCATCATGCGTCGAGCATCCTCCGTGGAGCCGAGGAGGATGCATAGCTTGGACCCGTTCCAGGACTTGGTGTTCAAATCCTCCTCCATGTCGATGCCTTCAACGTTGATCTCGAGCCTGTTAGCGATCTCCAACAAGACTCTCTTGACTCTTGCGATAGACGTGTTGCCGCCGTTGCACAGCCCCTCCATCTCCTTCCTCGTGAAGCGACCAGATGCCGCCGTCGACTTGATGATGATCTTGATCTCCTTGCCGTCCTTGCCGCCTGCCTTCTTCTGCATCCTTGATGCCTTCTTCAACTTATTTCTGGACACAAAGCGATCAGCTGTCAACTCGACTGCGAGCGCCTCTCTGATCTTCGGGTCCTCGCTGAACAGAGTCAGGTGTACTCCCTCCATCGCTTCGCTCTCTCGGAAAGCTCGAAATGCTGTATCATTCGCCTCTGGGCAGCTCGAGGAGACGATCCACTCCACCTCCCTCTGTCTCCAGATGACGTTGGCCCCTACAGCGATGAAGCCTTTCTGACCTAAGCCTTTGTGGACTTGCTGTCCTGGCGCCCCAGCGACCAGCATGCCTGCCAGCGGCTGGAGTTGGACCGCTGCAAGGGACTGGCGCAGCAGCTGATAGCGATAGACGGCAGCTATCTCAGCCGTTGTCATGCCGCCCAAAGGTTAACAAGTGGGTCAGCTCTGCCAAGCTGCCCCCTTTGCCCCAGGGTCCTCTTCTTGGCTCGAATCTTGAAAGATCGATCGTGCACGATGCTCACATGTACAGCTGTGAACTTGCGACCATCGATCGCGAAGTCCTCTCTTCCCTGCCAGAGCTTCTCCGCTTGTGCATTGCGGAGGAAGGAAACAGTCACCGGGATCTCCTCAGCACTCGCTATCTCGGGTCTATACGGAGCCTTCCACATGATTGCTTTACTCTCTTGCACTGAGTCTACGATCAGCCCGATCTCTTCAAATTTCTTCTTCAGCTTTTCTTCATGGTTGACATACACCGAGGAGATGCCCAGGAGAGTCATGGAGATGAAGGAAGTCACCTCGTTGCCTGCTGAGGCGGTGTATGTCTCGACCTTCTCCTTCTTGGCTTCTTCAATCTGCTGCATAAACCACTCTCTGGATGCGTCACTCCATCCAGTCATCGCTTCTTGCAGAAGCTCACGTCGTGCCTGCTGACATGTCGAGCGGATGGCTTCTGCGATAGCGTCGGGGCTGCATCCCTCCACAGCCTTGCAAGCCTGGGCTGTCCTGCTGTTCGGATAACGCTTCGCGAAGCTCTTCACCCTCTCGACGAGATCAGCTTCGAGGACAGAGGCATCCACAAGTCCGCTCTGCGTGTATTGGCATGATCTCCGATACAGCAGGTTGCGAACATTTTCATCATACTGAAGAACCATACTTAGAAAGCTATTTGAAGTATACAAACCTCTCGCTTGCAGCTTCCTTGGCGCCCTGGCAGCTTCCCCTACACCACGCGTGCAGCCATGGTGCCTGAAATAACCGGCGCTGGTGCCTGAAATAACCGGCGCTGGTGCCTGAAATAACCGGCGCTGGTGCCTGAAATAACCGGCGCTGGTGCCTGAAATAACCGGCGCTGGTGCCTGAAATAACCGGCGCTGGTGCCTGAAATAACCGGCGCTGGTGCCTGAAATATACGGCGCTGGTGCCTGAAATAACCGGCGCTGGTGCCTGAAATAACCGGCGCTGGTGCCTGAAATAACCGGCGCTGGTGCCTGAAATAACCGGCGCTGGTGCCTGAAATAACCGGCGCTGGTGCCTGAAATAACCGGCGCTGGTGCCTGAAATAACCGGCGCTGGTGCCTGAAATAACCGGCGCTGGTGCCTGAAATAACCGGCGCTGGTGCCTGAAATAACCGGCGCTGGTGCCTGAAATAACCGGCGCTGGTCCCAAACCCCTACCCTAAACCCTAAACCCTAAACCCTAACCCTAAACCCTAAACCCTAAACCCTAAACCCTAAACCCTAAACCCTAAACCCTAAACCCTAAACCCTAAACCCTAAACCCTAAACCCTAAACCCTAAACCCTAAACCCTAAACCCTAAACCCTAAACCCTAAACCCTAAACCCTAAACCCTAAACCCTAAACCCTAAACCCTTAACGCTCCCCATTTGATCTCAAAAGCTACCGCTTTTGCTGCGACAAGTTCGCCGCTTGAACCAAGTCGTCTTGAATCAGCAGACCGCCCGGCAACTCCTACCGTCGATGAGATGTTGGAAAAGATCGCCGACACAGTCCGTCAAGGCAAAGCCCGTTTCAAAACCGATGAGCAGCTACGTGTTCCTGATCGCCGATATCTCGCGTTCATTACACCGATTGGTCACTACCAATACAAGCGCCTACCATTTGGATTCATCACTGCCAGCAGCATATTCCAAGGATTCATCCAGCAGGTTCTCCATGATCTACCCCACACGTTTGCATACATCGACGACATCGTCATCGCTACGTATTCCACCTGGGAAGCTCATACAGATCACGTTCGCGCCGTGCTTCAACGCTGTCGCGAGCATCAGGTCTTCCTTAAGAGAGACTGAAAGCGCAATTCTTTCGCACTAGTGTTGACTTCTTAGGTCACCGTGTCTCCGCTGACGGCGTGACGACCCAACACTCCAAGACGGCGGCTATCTCCGCGTGGCCGCTACCGACCGTCCCGACTCAGAGACTAAAAGTTTCCTTAGCCTCAGCCTCACACGGTCACCTGGCAGGAGAGTTGCCGCTCGAGTCTCCTCCCCATGGCCTTCGGTCGCCACCCGGTGACCTAATCCTCCTCCCGGGCCATTCAGCTTCCGCTCAGGCCTTCGAGTCCCCCTCTAAATGAACCCTAAACCCTAAGGAGTCATGCTATCGGCTCAAGGAACCGGTCGGAAGTTCGGCCGCGCAGAAGTCAAACTTGAAGCTTATTACTGCAGTGAGGCCCACTGAGCAATTTTTTTCTTCTTCGAAGTTCCCGCCGGTGTCAGGCCCTCAAGAATCCTCCGTCACGAGTACCGGCATCCTGATAATGTCCTCGTACTGATCGGATTTTTGACTTAAAACTTTGAGTAAACACACTGAGACACACACTAGTACTAGCACTGCAACTGCCGAAGTTACGCGTAACTTCGAAGAAATCACTCAATACTACACTGCTACTACTGCGTCAACTCACGAGTGGTACCCGAGAATGATCTTTTCTTTTTTTGGGGTCCAAATACTGCATGTTGACTTGGAATGAATCTGTAAATATGTTGTAATGAATAAACATTTTGCTTATTCATTTCAAATTGACAGTGAATAATTGGTAAAATGACCTTACCAATTGAACAAAAGCATTAGGCGTACGGAATTGTCAGGGGGAGGGAGGAAGAAGCACAGAGCGTGAGGGAAGTGAGGTCAAAGATGGGTGAAAGAGGTAGCACAGCTCATTGTTGGGAAACAGCTAATGCTGGCATAGTGAAGGAAACGAAAGAGACAGTTAATGCTGGCATAGAGAAGGAAGCGAGCAATGTCTGATGCACACAGGAACATTTGTTGTGTTGGAATTCTAAAAACTTTTTGGGTTTAGGTAACCTGCTTGTCCGCTCCGGTTCGCCGAAACTGATGGCCGGTCCTTCAACGACTCTGGCATGTCTTGTATGTGCCCTCATGTGCTCATCACTTGTATCTGCAGCCTTAAACAACACTGTAGTTGATTATGGTTGTGATGGATGTCTCAAAGGGCAAACAATCACTGCTATGTACCTTGCAAACGATTACACTGTTAACGAGGCAGCCAAATTGAAAATGGAATCCTTGGGCCTGACTTATGATTGTAATGATCCCGTCAAAGCAGTGCCTGAATGCTTTCTGTATTCTAACTGGAACAAGGGAGTTGTGGGTGACCTAGCGAACAAGATCTTCTCAAAACTTGGCGCAAACGTGATAGTAAAGACAAAGGCAAACTTCACGGCACAGTCAAAGGCGCTTTATAATGGACCTTCCTCATTCACTCGATGTGTCTATGAGGTTGCCATAAAAAACGTGGATGTTTGCATTGGGAACTTCTGGGAGACCAATGAGAGAAGACGTCTCGCTACCTTCACATCAAGTGAGGAATGAAGTCTCTCTTCAATCGTCAACTGATCCATTATTGTAGGTTTTGATCTCGATGCAATGTTCTTGGTCTCCGCTCCCAAGAATGGAGTAGGATCCGACAGCTCGACTGATTTCAATCCTTCAGACCTGCTTGCCATTTTCAAGCCTTTCACTCCAGCAGTGTGGGGAGTGACAGTTGCATTCTTCTTTGCTACTGCAATATGCATGTGGATCCTCGAAGCCGGAGTTGACACTGTCAACGAGAACTTCTCTCATGAGAATGATCAGCTATGGAACATTTCTGGTTTCTTCATGAGCTTGTGGTTGTCGTTCATGGGATATGTCGGAGGCTCCCATGCACACATGGCAACAAGATGGCCGTCGCGGCTGATTCTGCTGGGTTACGGCTTCCTCCTTTACATCACGGTTTCTTCTTATACCGCCAACCTTGCGAGTTTCATGGTCAACAAGGCATCAGTTCCCTCGCTGATCAACAGCATCGCGGACGCTGGGAAGAAAGGAGTGAGCGTCTGCGTCCTAGATGCGATGGCCAGCTTGATCTACAACTTCGTGCCTAAGGTGAGGGCCGCTGCTGCTTCGTCACTCCTGATACGTTCTGTTCCTGCAGGAGCAAGTTATTGGATATGACGTGATTGGACCAGCGATCGAAGGAATCTACTCTGGAAAGTGTGGAGCCGTGATAATAGGAAGGGACTACTATAAGCAGTACATAGTGGCTGAGAAGATCAACTTCAATGTCTGCAAGGATCCTTCGGATCCTAAAGGATTCGAGAAATGTCAAGACCCTACAAAGAAATCCACCAAGATCTGGCTTGACTGCAAATGTAGCGATTCTACCAAAGATCCCTCGGAATGCAAGAAAGATTGTCCTGACTATAGGAAATACTGCGAGCTTCTCACTATTGCGGATGCAAATTTTCAAGTCTCTGTGCCAACTGGATTTCCAGTTGCTCGGGAGTTCGTTGATCATATTTCAGCATCTATTGTCAACTTTCGGCTTGACGGGACCATTGATCGTTTGTTCAAACTATACATCGACGACAATTTCCAGCCAGTTTGCACCTCAACCGCGGAGAGTGACTCGCTTGCTTTGGATCTTTTCAGTCTCGCAGGGACATACGTCATCTCAGGGGGCCTGATGGTCATCGGGCTGGTCATGGGAGTCATTGAGATTGTGATGAACAAGAAGAAGCAACCAAGCGAGGAGAGCGACAGCACGAGTCAGCGAGAAACAGAGGAGGATGTTCCCCTTGGAGTCGCAAAGAGAGCATTCGAGCTGGAGAAGGTCAAGCATGAGGAGCTCAAGGAGTTTGGACTTGTGGGCAGTGCCAATGATGAAAATGAGAGCGTACGACAACAAATTCAAGTGCTCAATTTCAAAATGTCGGAAGTGATTCATGAGCTCAGGGAGCTCAAGGTAAGTTTGTTTGAACCTTGTCCTTGCTTTTATGCCCTGGCTCGTTACAAACTGTCAAGCACTGACATTGATCTTTGAAGGCAAAATCGCCGAGGTATGGCTCAGCAGACGCCAGCCTTGTCCTCGCATCTGAAGCGAAAGAACGCAGCAAAGGTGCGCATCTCGGAAGAGAATCTGCATGATGTGCAGGTTCAAGATTGACATGATTCACAGAAACTACTGCAAGTAGGAACAATAAGGAATCTGGGTTCTTCGCAAACAATTGGTGGCCTATGTCGTCATAGATATTTTGCATTCTCACATCGTGATTGTCACAACGCTAAAAGATATTATGTTCCTGTATTGCTAAAAGAAGATTCATTCCCATATTGCTCAGGGATCTTCCATTCTCACTCACTTCATTGAAAGGCATCACATTCTCAGAGTTGACTGCTACAGTAATTGGTTGAGGATAAACAGGTTGGGTCAAGGGAAACTAAAGAAACGAACAACCGTCAGCAGATTAATACAAGGGTGACTAAGAGAAAGACGAGCTATGATAGGAACAATGAATACCGACGTAGGGTCGAAACAGAAGACGCCAGGCTCCGAGAATGCAGAGGAATGCTCCACAATGAGAAATGCAACACGATGCAACAGGCTGATGTATGCAGCAGCATCAATACGAGTCATCTAAGCGACGGACACCATCATCACGGCTACACTTCTCAAACTCTTTCAAGGCGCATCTATACGTATCGATGTAGTAAACAAAATTTGTAGTAACATGATGATACTCTAAGAACATACGAAGCGGGTAAGATCCTTTTTCTAAGAACATACGAAGCGGGTAAGATCCTTTTTCTAAGAACATACGAAGCGGGTAAGATCCTACTCTAAGAACATAAGAAGCGGGTAAGATCCTACTCTAAGAACATACGAAGCGGGCAAGATCCTACTCTAAGAACATAAGAAGCGGGTAAGATCCTACTCTAAGAACATACGAAGCGGGTAAGATCCTTTTTCTAAGAACATAAGAAGCGGGTAAGATCCTACTCTAAGAACATACGAAGCGGGTAAGATCCTACTCTAAGAACATACGAAGCGGGTAAGATCCTTTTTCTAAGAACATAAGAAGCGGGTAAGATCCTACTCTAAGAACATACGAAGCGGGCAAGATCCTACTCTAAGAACATAAGAAGCGGGTAAGATCCTACTCTAAGAACATACGAAGCGGGTAAGATCCTACTCTAAGAACATAAGAAGCGGGTAAGATCCTACTCTAAGAACATACGAAGCGGGTAAGATCCTACTCTAAGAACATACGAAGCGGGTAAGATCCTACTCTAAGAACATAGTCACTGTGATTGTTGCTGAACGAATAAGATAATAATACACGTATGTACCATATCTCATTGTCTCAATTGCAGAAGCATGAAGCATTTTGACAAGTTTAACAAGGAAGCAAGTCGCTGCTGCTATCTCTCTTACACGCTCACAGTTGACGGACTTTGAAGGTGGATGGGGAAGCAATGAACGAAAACAAGACCGAAGATCCGAGATATCAATATCCACCCAGGCGACCAGACTAACAGCAACAGGTCAGGACGAAAAGTGAACCGCCAGTTCAATACCTTCTCAACAAGCTGCCGAATTCTCAAGCTGCAAGCGAAAGAGACAGAGAGTAAGAAAAGGAGCGAGGCAGGAAAAGAGAGACAAGCAGACGCGAGGAGAGGAGAATGGGAAGGAAGGTGTGTGGATAACCAAAAGTACGAGAAGGGCGACGAGAAGGGCAATTTAAGGAGCAGGGAGCCGGGAGCAGGGATCGGGGAGACGGGAGCAGGGATCTATCAAGTGCAGAGTAAACCTGAAGTCTTCTCGCTGCATGAGCTGCTGAAGAGAAATACTGATATCAAGTCAGAACCATCAACGATGCGGAAACAGCAGCACCGAGATCTCCAGCGCCAATAATGCTGCGGGTTAGGCGGCCAGTTGATCTGATCCGCTCTGAAAGAAAACGAGTCAGAGAAGGAACGAGTGAACGTCTGAATCTCAGATAAGAATAAACGAAGCGACAATGAACGAAAATGAGGGGCTTTGAAGGGTGGAGAAACAAAGGGGGCGAGAAGCAAAGGGAGAGGAAAAAGTGGGTAAGGAATAAAGCAGGATGGAAGGAGAGAATCCAAGATGCCTTGGGTTTGGCGAAGCAAAATGATGATCCATAGCCAAGAAATCCTGAGCTGATTGTCAACCGACATGAACAAGAAAAGAAACAGACAGAAAGGCATGAGCATGAGCATGATGAGGAGTGGGTACAGAAAGGAGGAGAATGCGAAGAAGCAGACAAACAGCAGCATCAAAAGCCAAAGCCAAAGCAAAGCCGAAGCAGGAGCATACTCGGGAGCGAAAGAAGTAGGAGGAGCAGGAGCAGCAGTCGATGTAGGAGCAGGAACAGGAGCAGGAGCAGGAGCAGCAGTCGATGTAGGAGCAGGAGCAGGAGCAGGAACAGGAGCAGGCAGCATAGCAGCGATGGAGTACTGGCATGTTGAAGACATGCCTGAATAGGAAAGACGGCCCAGATTGAGGGAGACCACATATGCTGCTCGACGATCATGGAGATGATCTGATATCATAGGTCACAAGCTCGATCCTGCTTGTCTCACTCGCCTCTGTCGAGAACTTGTGAGGAGGATCTCCCGGGCGCTGCAGCAGAACATTCCAGAACTCCTGGAGAAACCTTGAGAGGTCTAGAACAAGAGCGATAGAAGAAAGCGCAAGGTTAGGAAAGGCGAGCCGAGGCGAGGCGAGAACAGGGGATGCATGGCAAAGAAAGAAAGATTAGGGTTTAGGATTCTGGTGTTGACCTTTCGAAGATGAGCTGGCATTTCTTCCCACCATCCGGCAACAGTTGACATGTCATGGCAGGATGGAGTGCAAACAGACAAATAAGGATATCTGAAGCACACGTCACCTTGAGACAACCCCTTCCTCTCCTTTCCCCTCTTTCCCTTTCCTTCCCCCCCCCCCCTCCCCTCCTCCTTCTATATGTTTAACAGTAGGATGGGGAGGTTTGGAAAGAGGAGATCAATGAAAGGAGACATTTTGATGACGGAGAGCCTTGGAAAATTAGCCGGTT
>NW_005434564.1:13817-34798 GCF_000315625.1 Guillardia theta CCMP2712
TCACGTGAAGGGCATATGAATCATATGGCTCAAACTATGCTTCTAACATCGCTGAGAAGCAGCAGATCTAGAAATGATCGAGTATAAGCGATCTTGTTGTATCAATATCTGTGTAATTGCATGACTGTTACACATCTTGCTGACGTGTCCGGGAGTCTGATGTATTTTGCAATGCACAATTCGGCTTGTATATTTTACAAGGGAAGAGCTAGTGTGTTGGCTCAGTTCATCCAGATTTTGCTGAGAGAAATGATCTTTGCTGTAGGACAGACAGACGGGGCGTCAGACTGACAGACAGACAGACAGACAGACAGCAGACAGACAGGAGGGGAGGGGAGGGGAGAGAGAGAGAGAGAGAGAGACAGAGACAGACAGAGACAGAGACAGACAGAGACAGAGACAGAGACAGAAAGAGATGGGGGGAGGGGGGGGAGGTTTGGGGAGGGAGGCGATCAGTAGAAGAGAACCGTGGGAGGGGAAGTGAAGTGAACAACAATAAGATATTGTGGGGTACAAGTCACCTGAATCTTCAAACCCATGATGACAAGTTGCTCTAGAACTCCCTGCGAAAGTATGAGAGACAGAAAGACAAGTGGTGGAAGCAGGGCAGGGAAGGAGAAACGAAGCAGGACAGGGGAAGGAGAAAGGAGGCAGGACGGGGAAGGAGAAAGGAAGCAGGACGGGGAAGGAGAAAGGATTTTATGTTACCTTGACACAGGCTGGAATCATGCCGAGGTCCTCGCCGCAGACCTGAGACAAGTGAGGGGAGAGAGCAGCAGCATCGCCGTCACCATCATGCGCGAGGCGTCCAGAAGCGGCGGGAGCTTCAGCATCGCAGCATCCGCCCAGTACTGATCCTGATAACGGTGATGAGCGACATGACGATGGAAGGAGACTTGAGGGGGAAAGAACATGGAAAACAGTTGAAGGAGAAGCAGAGGGAGGAGGTGAGGGAAAATGATGGGACGGGTGGGAGGAAAAGGAGGGCTGAGAGCGCAGGGCAGGAGGAAGAAAGGGGATTTAGAGGGGAAAGATTTACCTGTCTGCCGTAGAAGTATGACTGATAAAGATTACGCAGCTTGTTCTGCATGTCGCCAGGAAGTTCCTGCTGGAAAGATAAGAGGATAGAAGAGAACGAGAAAGAAGGGAAGAGGAAGAGAGGGGGAAAGAGAGGAAAGTGAGAGGATTGGAAAGCAAAAGAAAGCGGCAAGGATGAGGAATGAGAGGAAGGGGATCAAGAGAGGTAAGCAGCATTCCTGAAAGGAGGTTGTCTTCCACATCTCAATCCTCTGCGAGTCGTCAGGGTCAGTGAGGCAGGCGGAGAACAACCGGGTAGAAAGCTTCATGCGGACGATCGTCATCGCGAAGCAACACGACGTTGTTGATGAGCTGAGAAAAGTCGTAAGGGCAGCAACAGCAAGAGAGAGCAGACAGAGCCAATGAAGACGACAAAGAGTGGAGGATGAGATGAGGTGAAGAAGGGATAGAGCAAGGAGGATGCAAACGAACTCACTAGCTTCAGATTGTAAATCATCTCCTCCTTGCTCTTGTACCCAACACAAGACCCTTCCCTGTTCCAAAGGTTTACACCTCCTCCTTCTCCGCCACCTTTTCTCTCTTCCCACCATTACCCTCCTTCCAACTTGCCCTCCTCCCGCTCCCCCTTGCCCTCCTCCCGCTCGTTTCCCCATGCATGGCTCACCTTTCCACAATCTTCTCGATCTCAACTTCGCTGCAGAGCCCTTGCTTGAACTTGAAGGTTTCGTAACTTGCCAATCAAATCAGCAATATTCCCCCCTACTCCTCCTTCAACCCTCCCTCCTCCCTTCTCCCTCCCTTCTCCTCCCTCCTCCCTCCTGCTACCCGTCGTCATCGAAGAATCGGTTCTTCACTCTCATCCTGTCGTGGGGTCATCGTCGCCATGTCTCTTCCTCCTTCACCAGTCATGTCCGAAGAATCTCTCCATCAGATGTTTCTTCACGTGCGGGTTGCAAAGGCGATCAATTTGATGCTCCATGCCCTACCAAATGTCAGTGCACAAACATGACCTCCTCTTGTTTCAGCCTTCTTCCTCCTCCAGTCTTCACACAGACATGCTTCTACCTCTGATCATGACATTCTCCTCCTCTCCTCCTCTCCTCTACTCTTCCTCCTCTTTCCCACACTGCTTTCTCACCGCATTTCTCAGCTCATCTCGATGGATGGGGAGCGACGGCCGGAACCTGCCGAGCAGGCCGCCAGTAGCGCTGGAAGGCATCTCCCAGATACGGAAAAAGCCTGAGAGGATGATGAGGGGGAGAGAAAGAGAGAAAGAGAGAAAGAGAGGAGCGACATGGGGGAGACAGCAGTGGATGCGAGCACAAGAAATGTCAGCTGGAAGAGACTAGGCAGAGACGAGAACAGACAAGGCTAAGAGGAACAAAAACAACAAATGAGGGGGAGGAGGGGGAGGATGGGGAGGATGGGGAGGAAGGGGAGGAAGGGGAGGAGGAGACCGAGGATGTGGTCGATCCTGTAGGCATGGAAGTATTGGCTCATCCAATTCAGTCGCGAACGCCACCAGCTGAAGCCATCTCGCTGCATCGCCTCCCAGTTGTAGGTGGGAAAACCCCAATTCTGATGGCAGAGGAGAATGAGAACAAGAGAAGGGCAAGCGCAACGGGGGGGGCAGGGGCGACAGAGGAAAGGTGGAGAATGAGAGGGAGGAGGACGAGAAGAGGAGGACACCTGTCCCATCTCGGAGTAATCATCAGGAGGAGCTCCGGTCTTCTTGTTCATGTGGAAGAGGTGGGGATGGTACCAGGCGTCCACGCTGTCGTGATCGATTCCGATGGGGAGATCGCCTGGTTGCTCCTCGTCAAGGGAGAGATGAAGGTACGAAGACTCGAGATAAACTTGAAGAGACGACAGAGAGGAAACGGAGAAAGTAGAGGGAGAAGGAAACGAGAGGAAAAGAGCGAAAGGGAGGAGAGAGGAGAAAAGAAACGGAAGGAAGGTTCAAGGTTATCGATGGAGGGAGCTTGCCTTTGAGAACAACTCCATTCGTAGCTGCATACTTGGAGGCATCCAACAGCTGCTCGTGACAAAGAAATTGAACAAACCTGACAGAATGAGTGACCAGAAGAAATAGGGGAAAAGATACAAAGAAGCGAGGAAGACAAAACGCTGAAGATGCAGGGGAAAGAAAGCAGAAGGGGAGGGGGGAGAAAGGAAAGGGAGGAACAAAGAAGGAGAGGAGCCGGCAGGAGAAGGACGGGAGGGAGGGAGCGAAAGACCAGTAGAAGGAGATGCCCTTGTAGAACTCTGAATCTTCGTCGGTCATGCTCTGAAGCACAGTCAGACCTGAGGCAGGAAGGGGAAAAGAAAGTAGAAACAAGGAGAGGGAGGAGGAAGAGAGAGATGAAGGGAAGATGAAGAGGAGGAGAGAACAGGAGAAAGTAGCGGCACCATAAGTTTCTCTTTGTTGATTCCTGTACCCAACTTGCCCCATTCGTCTGGGTTTGCTGACCCGAAGAAGTCCCTGTGAGACTCACATAAGCAAACAATGCTCCGTGACGACCACCCCCTCCTCCTCCTCCTCCTCCTCCTCCTCCTCCGCCTCCTCCGCCTCCGCCTCCTCCTCCTCCTCCTCCTATGAACACTACTACAATCTCTTTCTGTTCTTCCCTGCCATGTTCCTCCCTCCCTCCCTCCCTATGGTTGCTCTACCATCAACACGCGCTCCTACACCTCAAGCCAATCCCTCGTTTCTCTTCTTTCCCCCCCTTTCCTTTTCCCTCCTCCTCCTCCTCCTCCTCCTCCTCCCGCCCTTCGCTCCCTCGCCTTCTTCACCTCAGCCAGCAAAACAGTCCGTAGGGTCGAAGCCAGAACTCAGCTCGATCAAAGAATTCCTTGTACTCCTCCGACTCCATGACCTGCATCATCCGTGATTTAGTCCTCGCTCCCTCCTTCGCTCCCCCCCCCTCCCCTCCAACATTCTCTTCTTCTCCCCTCCACCACTTCTCCCCCTGTCTCTCCTTCCCCTCAAGCTCTTCCTGTCCTTCTCTTCAGCCTCTCTCCACCTCCTGAACCTTTTTTTTGTCCTCCGCCTCCTCCTCTCACCTTGGCTCCGATCTCCTTGAAGGCTCGTCGCAAGAACCCTGTCTTGACGCGCATGACCTGAAAAGATGGATCAGCACAAGGTACGCAAAGTCAGGAGAGGAGGATGACGAGGAAGAGGCAAGGAGAACTGAAACGTGAAGGGATAATGGAAACGAAGAAAGGGACGTGAGCATTGGAATAGGAAGTAACAGATACGTAGGTGAGGAGAACAAAGAAAGGAAGAGCGCTGGAGGAAGAGGAGGAGGAGGCAGTAGCAGAAGCAGCAGCGGTAGTAGCAGCAGCGGCAGTAACAGCGGGGGCAGCAGTAGGAGTAGTAGCAGCCGAAGCAGAAGCAGAAGCAGAAGCAGAAGCAGAAGCAGCGGTAGTAGAAGCGGCAGCATTATTGTTAGACCTCGGGGTAATCGATGGGTCGGTCAAGCTCAGTCTTGAGGTCCTGCCATTGAAGTGAACTAGAGGAGAATACATTGAATCTCTTCACCTTGTCCCACTGAGCCTCCTTGTAGTAGTTGTCTTCGTTGAGCCTCTTCGCCTCCTGCCTCCTCCTCAGCCTCTCCTGCGTTCCCTCCTCTCTTCTTCTCTTTCGCTCCTTTCCTTCCCATCTCCCTCCACCACTCTCCCCTCTCCCTGCTCCCCTTCTTACCTTCTCTATATCCGCCTTGAGAGCAGCAGAAAGACCTTCGATGTCCTACCACGCGAGTGAGGGAAAGCAGCACTGACCCACAGGTGCTGAGAAGAGGAAGAGCAGAAATGGAAAGAACCAAAGGGCAGGAGAAGGACAAGGAGGAGGTACAGGAGAACCCGCAGGAGCAGGAGCAGGAGCACCAAGGGAACATAGAGAAAGAGCAAAAAAGGAGAGAAGAAACAAAGGAGGCAGAGAGAAAAAGAAAAGAGAGGAGGAGGAGAGGAGAGGAGAAGATTACATTCAAACGGAGGTACATCGGGTGCAGTGCATGAACGGAGATTGAAGAGTAAGGATAAGAGTCTCTTTCGTCTGAGGGGCTGCAGCAAACAGCAGGTCAGCCTTGGGAAGAAGCTAGAGCATCCGCGGGCGAAGCCGGGGATGAGACGGAGAAAAGAAGGAGAAGAGGAGGAGAGAGCAGAGAGTAGTCAGACCTATGGGAGATGGTATCTGTAACTGGAAGCAGCTGAATCATCTTCAACCCCGCCTTGCGGCACCTGACCGGCAGTCGATCAGAAGAGAAAGCTGAACGAGGGAGCGGAGAGGAGGAGAAGGAAAACGACAGAGGTAGAGGAAGAGACAGGAAGCAGAAGATGAGAGGAAGAGCAAAACTTCCTACCAGTCCACAAGTCCCTTGATGTCAGCAAACTCGCCAACTCCCATCCCCTTGTCTGATCGCAGACCAAAGACTGGGACGGCGACACCAGCTCCTGCCATTATCTTGAGCAGGGGAGAGCAGAAGGAGGGGAGAAAGGGAGCAGTTGAGGGAGGTTGGAGGGTTGAAGCAGGAGGACCTGCAGGCAGAACGAGCAGGGAAGGGTAGGGAGGAAGGACTACGAACCTCTCCACTGGCTCTTGAAGAGAGGATTCTTGGAGACAGCAGGGTCGGGGTCGTCATTGACAACCACCTGGACATTAGCAGGTTAAGTGCATGAAATTGTCAGCGTCTCATCCTCCTTTACCATGCATCTGTTGCAAGTCTTGCCGCCCGCGTCCGTGATCTTCATGACGGCAAGAGACTCTTCGAGGTCTTGAGGCGAAGCCTCCACCTTCCTCCTCATCAGCTCATCTGCTCGTCATCCTCCTGCGGGACACCAACTCCATTCTCCTCTCCTTCCCCTCACTTTCTCCTATCCCCTCTCTCCTTCTTCTACTGTCTCTCTTCGTGCTACTCTCCAAAATATCCTCCTCATCGCCAGACCTTGTGTGCTGACTCCCCCTGCTCCACGGCAAGAACCTTCTTGGTCTTCTCCTCCATGATAACATACCTGCCGGAAACGAGGTGAGAGGGAAAAGATAGGACGAAGGGGAGGCAGGAAAGAATGTGATCAAAAAGAGAAAGCAAGCAAGCAAGCGGCATACCGGTAGTAAAGTGGCATCTGATGCATCGGAACATCCACTTCCACCTCCCACAGCGGGTAGTTGAGCCCCGACATGGGCGTGACCTGTGGTTGCATGAATAGAAAGCGAGAGAGAGGAGGGAGGGAGGGAGGGAAAGGAAGGAGTGACTTGGGTGATGGAACAGAAGGAGAGTAGCAGGAAGGAAGAGGAGGAAGGTAAACAGATATCAGACCTTCCCGTCCTCCCAGTTACCCAGCGCTGTGCAACTTCCTAGGGAGAGTGTAAACTTTGGACCACAAGCATCTAAGGAAGAGGAGGCTGTAGATTCAATACAAAAATTGCAAGACAGAACAGTTGATGCAGAGTGCATCCCATAAGCAGAAAGAACAGACCAAGAAAATGATCAAAACAAGAAACCGAAGCCGCAGCCGCAGCAGCAGCAGCAGCAGCAGCAGCAGGAGCAGTAGCAGCAGCAGCAGCAGTGGTAGCAGCAGCAGCAGCAGCAGCAGCAGTCGCAGACCTATGACGGCCATGACGTGTCCAGGTTCAACGCGCGGGTTCTCGATGGTCAGACGCACCTGGAGAGGAGAGTGAGAAACAACCGCATGTCTTCAGCTAGTCCAACCGAGATGAGATTCTCGTCCTTGTTCGCGCTCCCAGTGCTGAGTTAACCCACGTCATCGAATCCCTCGCCCAGCTGGCAGCTCACCTGGAGGTTCTCTTGAAGGCTCTGACAACTTGCTCCGATCTGAGCTTGTCGTTGAAGATGACGTCGGAGAAGGCTGACGACTGACCAGCATCGCCACGTCAGCCCCCGCCCCCTCTCCTCCTCCCTACCAACCAAGAAGATGCTCGACAGCGAGCTCTGACTCTTCCAGATGTCTCGGATCTCCATCACGGCAGGGTATGTGTCCTGCAGGGGAGCTGTCACGAATTGTCCTGTGCAGGGAGGGAGACGCACAGCAGGGCCAGCGAGGTTCAGGATCCTGCCGTTCTTGCTGCCTCCTTCACAGATGGGCGGGTGCTGCTTGTTGTCATCAACAATGCAGTACCTAACAGCATCATCAGGGAGCCTGTCTCGGCACAGGGTGGGGAACGAGTACCTGTACTGCACAACTGGAGGAGGGTCAGCGTCCGGGGAAAGTTCGAGCGCCATGTCGAGGCCCCAGTCGTCGTTCTTGATGTACTTTGACAAGAGGGTTGGTGTTGACGTCATCACAGCTGATTCGTTACCTGCATGCGAGCTCCCTTGCCGCTCTCTGCTGCCTTTTGTACATCCGTGACCTGCCTTGGACCTCAGGGCACCATTGGTGAGTTGTCGCGCTCCTACCGTCGGCGTTTCGACTCCTCCCAGTTCCGCCAGGGATCCAACTGAAGCACCGTGTGAGAACGTTCTAGGGAGGGAAGAGGGAGGGAAGAGGCTCACCGATGATGACGTTCTCTCCGAAACGAGTCTTGTAGTTCGTTCTGAACCTGAGCACAACCTGCTTTCATCAGCGAATGCCAAACCGAAGTCAGGGCGAGAGACCTTGACGCTGGTCTGGTCCTGGGAGACAACCTTGACAGCAGCCTGATCAAAGTCAGAGACGAAGCAGGAGCAGGGGCCTCACCTTTCCCACTGACGACAGAGAGGTAGGGAGAATGGCTGCACAAACAGGATAGTCAGAGGGACCAGGCGACTCTGGCAATCAGCTGCGTTACAAGCTCCTCCTCTCAGCCTCATCTGCTCTAGTGGCTGTATGGAGGCATGTGGGGCCGGAAGCTTCTGCGAGCTCGCGTCAGAGAGCTGAGCAGCATGAGCAGCATGCAATCACAGCGAATTCGGATCCTGCCATGGCTGAGGATGCGAGGAAGGCGAACATCTGTGCTCCTAGGAGGAGGAGAACAGATCGCAATCGACGGCCAGGCATCGCTTGCTGCCTCCCTTGCAGAGCTGAAATCATTCCCTGCCAGCAAGCAATGCGGAGTCAGCGATACACGAAGCGCTTGTGTCCTCGTCTTTCCACCGCTTGCTCTAGGTGGTATCCCCCTCTCAGCCATCTGCTTCATATAGTGCATGGTGGAGAAAGGAGGGGACCGAGGAGCAAGGAATGCCAACATAACCAGTCCAGCCAGGACAGGAGGTAAACGTGGTGGAAGAGATAGTCGCGGTGGAGAATGAGGTGAGCGAGATATGGAGGATGTGGGAGATGGAGGAGATGAAGGAGATGAAGGAGGGGAAGGAGCTAGAGGAGATGGAAGAGATGAAAGAGGATGGTAGCATGTGTGCCATGTGTGTATGTCCTTGAGGTCTCTTGACATGTCGCTTTCGCGCTTGTCGTCTAGAATGTGCGGTTGTTCCTCGCGTTGTCTCTCCCCCCCTCCTTTGTCTGCTTTATGGCCCTCTCTTACCTTCTACCCCCAAGCTGCTCGATTCTTCTCTAATGCTACTAGTAAATTCTCTCAATGATCCTCCCATACCATTGTGTCCAATGAGGTTCCGGATCCGCACCACCCCCACCAACTCCAACACCTTCCACCCTCTTCAAGCTTATGCATACCCCTGAAGATCAGAATGTACCCCTTTTTGACCTGTCGGGCCCGGTGCTTTCCCATCAAAAGGGGCTGAGTGGCGTAGGTAAAGGTAGACCCCTACCCCCACTTTATTTCATCCACCCTCCTCAATTTCACCCCCACCCACCCTTCGATCACGACCGTAACTCAAGCCTGTAGGACACGACGAGGCCACACAAGTCACTACTGATGGGGGCCTGGCCGCACTCCGAGGCGGACTCGGAATTATATCAGTGGGCGCCGGGGGACGACCGGGTCCGTCGGACTGGGCGTGACTGAGCTGTAAAGCAAGTGTTGCCTTTTAAAGTTACCGTGTACGGTCGCCCGTCCGTCACGTCCGAGTCAGTACACTGAGCGCCGGGCCCGCCACCGCGGCCCGGCGGCGCGGCAGTCTCACTCCGACTCCCGAGGCTCAGCCGCCGGAGCCCGGGGTCACCGTTACGGTACCGTCCGAGGACTCAACTTGACTAGCGGCGGCCGAGGCCTAGCCTACACTCAGTGGCACTGACACTCCAGAGTCCTACTAGTGACTACCCCGGGCCTGGCACACGGTGAAAACGGGCCCGCCTCACGAGTCAACAGAACCCACATTATTTCACTGAGGCGGGCCTGCCAATCGCTTGCCCGACGGAGATGAGGCGAATCATGCTGAGCGGAGGGCGGATGGGGGAGGAGGAGGCGGCCTGCATGTGCCTGCATGACTTCGACGGCGATGGAGAAGAGGAGGTAGCATGTGCCCTTCCTTCCGGTCGCCTCTGCATCCTCAAGGCAAGGGATGGGGACCAGCTTGAGGAGATTTCGAGCACAGCCATGGAATGCGAGGGGATGGTTGTGTTTCTGCTTGTAGGGAGACTGCTGGACGAGGAAGTTTCAAACCTCATCGCCATCGACATGGCAGGAGTAGCGCATATTTACTCCGTCCACGTCCACACCTCCAGGAGGATCTCTACCAAGAGATGCTTTTCCCATCCCCTGACGAAGAACATTTGCAAGGCGACTGTCATGATGGTGAGGCATGTGTGGTAGAGGTGGTCGCTGAACGACATGAAGGTCGGCGAGACGCGATCCTGCATCCTGATCGCCACAACTGACGGGAAATTTCAAGCATACGTACCACAAGAGGTTCAGGTGAAGGAGCTGGTATCCCGGTATTGCGTCTCCTTGCCGATTCAGCGCATGGGTGACGACGAGACAGTTCCGCGAAGCTTTCGTCGTCGGCCCTGATGACAAGCATGCTTGAAGACAACTCGAGGAGCCCCCGCAGCTCAGACGCGAAGTCTGCCGTCCATCCTTCGGTGCTCTGCGTCCCCCGTGTCGCTTCGCTGCTGTGACAAGAACAGGCGTTACAGGATTTCTTCTCTCCTGCCAGCCCTGCCAGTCAAAGTCTGCCGCTGCTGAGACCGAAGGCATCCGGGTATGTCAACTCCTCAAATGTCTTGCATGACCACCTGGTTGTCTCAGCATATCCGGGCAGTTCCGTCTGCACCTCTACCACTCGCATCAGTTTCAGAACGGTGCCCTCGGCAGCGCCACACCTGGTTATGATGTTTCGCTCCAGGAATCTCCAGCATCTGCCCTGTTGGAACCAACCGCGATGGGCACCCAGTGTGTGCAGTGTCGCTCATCACCAAGGTGAGCCCGAGAGTCTTGGTGATCAACGGAAGGCATTCCTTGGAGAACATGGAAGACTCAAACAACAACGAGGCGGAGATTGAGCATGAATGGCTCAAGTCTCAGCTGAACTTGTGCGGGTCTGCAGACCAAGTCAAGGTTCGACATGCTGCAGAGGTTCTCCTGCTCAGCCTTGCTGCAGGACAACATCGTCATCTCCATGGATGCGATCGAGGCAACCGGAGGAGAAGCAGAGGACGAGGCTGCGCAGCCAGCGAAAACGGATCTCGGAGGTAGGCCTTTGACGCTGCTCTTGCTCTTGACCTGAGTCTCTCTCAGATACGGCCTCGTCCCTGTCTAGCGTCTGGCTTGTTGCTGGTGTTCATTGCAACGGAGAGATTTTTGTCCACAAATTTCAGGCCAACTCGTTGCCTGTTGGCGATGCGAATCAGACCTTAGATGCGTCCTCTTCTACCTCCTTGCCGGGAAACGAGATACTCAGTTTTAAGATCGATGTCAAGTCGCGGGATGACCGACCTATAAGCATCATGTGGCGACGAGGACCTGTCTTGCTGGACTCTTGTGCCCTGTTGGATCAGGTGGTTGTGTTTACACAGATGGGAAGGTGAGAGTGAGAGAAGGGTGGAGAAAGTGATAAAGTTGGGGAGGGCACTGGTGTGGGTTTGGGGTGGGTAAAAGAGAGGACGAGGAGCATGAGGACGAGGAGGACGAGGAGCGGGAGCAGGTCCTAATTGATGACTCCCAGGGTTGTTTTCATCGACATGGAAGGGCATTCCATCCTCGCTGAAGTTGGGGCTCCCATAGCACAAGCGTCAGTCCGATCGTCTGCGTGCAACAAGCGCTTATTCCTTGCCGTCCTCCTTCTCTCTGGACATGTTCGCTTCTACACCGACATCCGCCTGACAAGCCTCAAGATGCGATCTCTTCTCCATGTCCGCCAGCAGCTCAGCGACCTACTCGACTTTTCCTCCTCTGGTGTCCCTGCTTGTCTTCCAGCGTGTCCCCGACTGATCCTCGGGTTGCAGGTTCGCAAGATGTGGAGCAAGAAATTTCGGCGGCGCTCTACACGGACTGGAACGGGCGAGCCATGCACGAGTACAAGCAGTGGCTTCAAAGCTCCACAGCAAGAGGAGAAAGATGATGCGAGAAGCTTACCGACGCCCTTATCTTCGTGTATTCTCATACTTGTGTAAATATCTCAATGTTCTGACGTACAATTTCCCCTTCATTGACGTTGCAAGACAGTTTGACTGCACAAGTTAACTTTCCATGTACTGGGTGAAGACGGCAAGGAAAGGAGGTTCGGAGGCTCCTTCCCTTTCCGGACAAGGACGAAGACAAGAAAGTCCCCGGCAGATTCATCCCGAGTAGGGAGGAGGAGGAGGAAGGGTTGAGTGTCCCGGACGCTGCCATTGAGAGGTATTGGTGGAGCTGTTGTAGAAGTAGATCCTTCCTTCGGGGTCCGTCAAGACCTGCGAGCAAGTCAGCCCCGGCACGTGAGGCACTTGCACGTTCACCTGCCATCCGCTCGGCAAGTCGTCCTTGAAGGGGTCTGAAGGAGGAGGAAGAGGAGGTGGAGGTGGGAGGTTGGCGTGAGGGGGTGGCGCCGCGTATGGAGGAGGAGCAGACCCGCCGCTGCCTCCATTGTACGCGGGGGGAGGAGGCAGATCTGAGTAGGGAGGAGGGACAGAGTAAGCAGGAGGAGGCGGGTTTGAGGAAGCTGGATTATAGGGAGGAGGAGCGCCAGCGGGAGGCTGATAAGGCGGCGGAGCATTCATGGCGTCTGGATTGGAAGGAGGAGGGCGTGTGTCCTATAGTACAATCAGCTTCTTCCTCCACACACGACCTACTGACATGCGCAGCTGCTGCTGCGCCTCCTCGGACAGGGGCGCCGCATGCGGTACCTGCGGTAACATCAGCGTCGTACTTGCAACATGATCGCCGGACAGAAGTTGCAGCCCTCCGCCAGCTTCACTCCGCAGGCATGGCACGCTTTCTGCGCAGCGCTGCTTGCCACGGGTGTACCACAGCTCGTGCAGAACTTAGCGCCTACGAATCATCAAAACATGACCAGGGTCTGGGACGAGGTGGTGGAGGAAGAGTAGGGTAGGAGTAGAAGTAGGAGTAGGAGTAGATGTAGAAGGAGTAGGAGGAAGTAAATGACAAAGACAAGGGCGAGGAGGACGGGCGAGGAAGACGGGCGAGGGCGAGGATGAGATGACCTGGGAGAAGAGACGAGTGACACTGGACACAAGACCCGTTAGCCGACGAGGTAGCTGCTGGGGTCCCGCACTGCGTGCAGAATCTGAGGAGCTCCGTCAAGAGAAAGTGGAGTAAGAGAATGCAAGAACGATCCGCGAAGAACGAGGCGTCAGCATTGTGGGTACTTACTTGGAGCTCACAAAGGTGCCGCATTTTACGCAGTTGACCATGCTGGGTAAACTGTCGTTTGCAAACTGTATCAAAAAAATGGTAAATCAAAGATGGCAAATCAAGTATGCATGTATGCACATGTACGATAATGATGAGATCAGATTCTGCTAGTCATTATGTACATCATAATCTTCCTGCTGCTCCCTCCTCCTCCTCCTCCTCCTCCCTCCTCCTCCTCCTCGCCATCGGTTACTTGACCGAAAATTTCATGTCCCTTCTGTGGTGCTAGCTGATCTGAGGTCGTTTAAAATGTGATTGAAAGTTTTGCCGGATATTTTCCGGCATTTTACCTCTCAGCCTCGGACTCATGTCAGACAGTGACGGTACGTCAACCATGGGCGAGGGCTCCCACCCCAAGAACCGTCACAGAGGAGAGGCCTGTTAGAGACTAGAAGCCGCCATGCTCCGCGAGTTCCGGAAGGTGGCTGACATAGCGATGCGATTCGATAAGAAATGTATGGTAGACTAGGACAGCCGGATAGCCTGAGCTGTTCTTTCTCAGTTTGCCGTTGCTAGCTGCTGAGAGGCCACATAGCACGACATGTACTTCGATGGGTTTTTTATTTCTCTGAAGCTTTTCCAAAATGTACGTTTGAATTTCAATAATTGATTGTGCTTTAAGCTCTGCGAGCGCGAGGACGATCGAAGGCCTGACCACCCTGAGCCTGGGTGACCTGCAAGGAGATCAGGACCAACAGTAACTAAAAGGAAACAAGTCAGACCTGGACGTTGGACAAGTTAACATTGAGAGCCTTGAGCATGTCCTTGGTGTCGGCGTCAACCTCAATGGTCTCGGCGTCAAGAGCAGAGCGGTCAGGAACGACATCCATGTGTCTCTCTCTCTCCTCCTCCTGGAGCTTGAGAGAAATACCCCTAACAGGTCCCCGGGAAATTCTCTTCATCAAATGCTGAGCAGCAGACAGTTAGACAGCAATGAGACTGCACCAAGTGTAGAGAACAAGGGAACGGGCTATACGAGCAGCTCGAGAGATCATGAGATAAACAGAGCAAGCAGGACAGTGCTTGGAAACAAAGAGATCTCACAGTGGTGAACCCGGCGATCTTGTTGCGGAGCCTCTTGGAGGGGATGATAGCTACTTCCTCGGCAATCTTCTTGTTGGTTTGAAAGTCGAGGGTGAGTCTGGTGTAGTACTTCTCCACCAAGACGCGCGCTGCTCTCTTCACGGTTTTAGTCCTGACACGACCCTGACAAGCTTGTCAGACTCCTGCATATGCAAACGATCCATGTGAAGGGAGTGGTAGGCCGAGGTAACAAGAGTGTGCAGAACAAAGAATAATTGATTCAACACACACAAGGACGAGCAGTAGCAGAACATCCCGACGTATCATCACTACACAACACATGCACCAAGAAACTTATATGTACACGAAATTTCTGTTCAAACACAATACAACTGCAATCATCAACTCGCCAGGTCGCTACAGACGCTGGCGGTAAAGTGACGTGCAACGTATTACGGGCACCACAGGTCGATGAACAGGCATCCAGCACACACCAACACGAAATTTGTCAAGATTTCAGAAACAAGAATGAAAATGGTATATCGAAAGTAAATATACGAGGATGAATGTGGGATGAATGAATAATAAAGGGTGGATGAATGAGACGACTAGCAATCAGGTGAGATGAAAGGGGAAACGTTGCAGACAGAAACATTGAAAAGACAGATCAGACATGGCGCACGATGGCTTGATTGTTCAGAATAGGACGAGAAGAGAAGAGCAGAGGGAGAGGAGGAGCCGGAGGAGGAGGAGCGAGCATCTTGCCGCATGCATAGAACAAGGGGGCTTGACATCACCATCGCTCTGTCGCTATCCGTGTGGCTCGTGCGTTTTTTTTTATGTACGCCGACTGAGCGGGGATGTGGGGAACCTCAGTAAAAGCCCGGGCCCGGGCCCCGGACTCGACACTACCAAGTCCCGGCGCGGCAGGCAGGACATATAAGCGAAAAATGCTTCGGACGGTGCTGGCTGCGTCGACCTGCGCCGCCGCCATGGCGTGGGCGCCTGCCCCTGCGTCTTCCCCCTCCTCCCTGAGCCTCCTAACTGCTCCCGCTTGCTCTCCTTCCTCTCCTTCTCGCTTGGCCGGGTTGAGAATTGCTCGCCAGGATCCCAAGGGTGTTACCTGCTTGCAGTGCTCCGAGGGATGCGAGAGGCGGCAGGTCCTGCAAGGGATCGGGGCATCTGTTCTTAGCTGGGCCCTGACGTCTGCTGCTCCTTCCTTTGCTGCTGTCAAAGACGACGTGACGGAGAAGGTGGAGAAGATCCCGCTCGAGGTGCTGGCCGCCATGGCTGGAGGAAGTGCGAAGGTACCTGCAAAACCCCCACCATACACGAGTGGTCTGACTTGGACTGGCAGGAGTATGAGGAGGTCAAGGGATCGTTTACCCCCCAGCAGCCCCTCGAGGGCATCGAGCTTGAGCTGTTCCGCCTGTACAAGTACGCCACTACCAAGATGGACGGCTCCGGCGATCCCAGAACGAGCCTTCGTACTGTTTTCCTCTCCAAGGTGAATAAGAGCACGATGCTGCAAGTTGAATGTATGAGGCAGGAGATCATGATGATAAGCGTGCAAATGTAGATGCAGATGCAGATGCAGATGCAGATGCAGATGCAGATGCAGATGCAGATGCAGATGCAGATGTAGTTGTAAATGTAGATGTGAATGTTGTGTTTCTTTGCCGCTGCAAGAATCTCAATACCATCTAGAGGCTGATTCTTCCATGTTGAAACTCGTTCATGACCGATGTCTCTTCTATTCGCTTCTCGTCTATCGCATTCTATCGTTTGCTTCCTCTGTGTATGACCGGGTCACAGGTGGGAGATAGCTTATTCAAATACGCTGAAGACAACGGCATCAAGCCTAAGGTCTACGACGCGAGAGGCGACGGGCTGACAAACGGCGGCAAGGGAGGAGTACTGAAGGGATTGCGAGTACTGATGGAGGGACTCAAGAAGCAGGGTGAGATACTCCAGTCTCAACATTTCCACACTTCCTCCCCTCGCATCTCCTCTCCCCTGCCTCTCCTCTGCCTCTCCTCTGTCCTCCCACTCTCCTAAACTCTTTTCCCTCCGCTTATCTTTTCTCTCTTTTCCTCATCCTTCTCATTCCTCGCTTCCGCCTCCCCCCCATCTCGAGATGCTCGCGCGTGCTCACGGCCAGCAGGTCTCATCGAGGACTTCAATATCGACACCTCCACCCACGAGGAGATCCAGTGGCAGCAGGCCAACCCCAGCAGCATTACTCTCACCACCAAGAAGCCGGTGGGCCTCGCGGCTGCTACCGCGATGCAGGCGGAGAAGGACAGACTGAGTATCTCCCTCCCCCTCGCCTTCGTGACTGGCTACCTCAAGCAGTGCAAGGTCATCGCCACCGCTGAGGAGGTGAGGGAATGCGAGGGGAACGGGAGCAGAGGGAGGAGGAACTTGGTGGAAGGCAAGACGGGGGAGAGAGAAGGAGCAATAGGGACGCAGAAGAAGAGGAGGGAGCGAAGCGAGATGTCTTGGAAGAGGCAAAGAGAGAAGGAAAGGAGGGGAGAAGAGCATGGAAGCGGAGGAGGGAGGAGCGGAGGAGGGAGGAGCGGAGGGGGGAGGAGCGGAGGAGGGAGGAGCGGAGGAGGGAGGAGCGGAGGAGGGAGGAGCGGAGGAGGGAGGAGCGGAGGAGGGGAGGAGCGGAGAGAAATTAGTCGGTAGCTCATTCACAGCAGGTGCTGAGTGGAGACGAAGAGAAATTGACTCTGAACCTCAACTGGGCGGGGAAGGCAAGGCTAGCTAGCAGGTGAGTCCTTGCCCGTTGACCTCCTGCGGTCCTGAGACGACCAACCAGCGTGGAGAGACGCGTCAACGACAAGTTCAACGCTGCTAGGAGCTACAAGTAGACTGTGAGGAGGGGAAGATGGAAGATGGAGGGCGAGGGGGAGCGGCAGGAGGGGGGGGAGGGAAAGTCGATGAAAATGGAGACGTAGAGGAAGCAGGAGGTGAGGGAGTGTAAAATTGCATTTCCTTGATAGACCTGAATACATCCGATAACTTGACATTCTTGGAATGTTCATATACAAACGCCTCCGAAATCAGCACGAGGGATCCTATGCACGGGACAGTCATGAAGGAGGAGGCAGAAGAACAGGTAGGGCAGCAACGAGCAGTATGAGGAGGGGAGGGAGGAAGGAGAGCAGTAGGAGGATAGGATGAGTGGGGGGGATCATGGGGTAGAGTAGTAACAGCTGAGCACAAGTGTTGGTGAGGTAGTCGGAGAGAGGAGGAGCGTGGGGAGGAGGGAGGAGTGTGGCTGGGATGTTGCATGAGCAACAGCAGAACAGGAGGAGGCTGGAGGAGGTGCAGGAGGGGCAGAAGGAGAAGTCTCTAGAAAGGTCACCTCATCGCTGGCAGATGCTTCCACCAGAAGGTCTCTCGGCACCTTCGTCACTATCAGGAGGAGGCAGCACAAGGACCTCCTCCTCTCCCACTCCGTTTCCCTTTCCACTCCCCACTTCCTTCCTTCCTCCTCCGTCCTCCGTCCTCCGTCCTCTGCCCTGCTCTCTTTCCTCTACTCCGCCTGCTTCTGAACACCTCGGGCCATGCAGGACCTCCACCTCCTTCATACTCGCTGCGCTCCTATCGTTGAATCCGCCTGAAGTCATCATGAGCAAGAGAGGGGAGGACAGAGGAGGAGGACGGAGGAAGAGAAGAGAAGAGAAGAGAAAAGACACAGAGAAGGGAGGGAAAGAGGAGAAGGAGATCAACGAGGAGAACGAGGAGAAAGGGGAGAAGGGGAGAAGGAGGAGAAGAAGGATCAAATGATGTTCTGTCGTTGTTAGCGCACCGATGATGGCGATAGCTTCCCGTCTTCCTCCCCCTCCTCTTTCGCAGCGACAGGCAGCAAACGAGCTGCGCGACTTGCTCATGCTCATCCACATCCTCCACTCCTTGCGCGCCGACACGAACACTTCGCAGGAGAACAGCTGCCTGTCAGCTCAGCCTCAGCTGGGATCGTTGCTCGCATCCCTTCACCTCTTATTGTCACATCCCCCCAGGACAAAGATCATGTCCCCCACTGCTACCGCCTTCGCCTCCTCCCTCCCGCTGCTCATGTTCGCCGCTGCCCTCCATCCTCCTCCTCCTGCCCACCAAGCTCGCACGTCGAGGACCTCAACAGACTTGAGAGCCCTATAGCCATCGTTGCCTCCTGCAGGCTGATGAGGTGGAGCAGAGAAAGAGACGAGTAGGGAGACAAGGGAGAAAGAAGTAGGGAGGGAGGGAGGAGGGAGGAGGGAGGAGGAGGAGTAGGTAAGAGAGGAGGAGCAGGTAAGGGAGGTAGGAGAGAACGTGGAGGAGGAGGAGGTAAGACAGGACGAGGAGGGAGGGGGGAAGGAGCGGAGGAGGAGACCGATGGCATAGATCCTGTCGTCACAGACGGCTACTGACAGTCTCGTCCTCTCGCAGAGCAGGGAGGGTCCCTCCTGCCATCCAGCCCTGCTCCCGAGAAACCTGAAGGAATGTGGATGAGGAGAGGGAGGAGGGGGAGAGGAGGCAGAAGTGGAGCGGAAAGAAGAAGGGGAAAGGGGGAGGGGGTGGAGGAGAGATGGAGATGAGGAGTGAGGAGTGAGGGAGGAGGAGGCAGAGGAGGAGGCAGAGGAGGAGGCGGAGGAGGAGGCGGAGGAGGGGGTGGGGGGGAGGAGGTTATACGTTTGTCGGAGATCAAGGATCTGGACTCGGGAGGAGGGAGCGGCGCGATGTCCTCCAATCACAAACAGCTTTTCGTTGCACACAACAGCTCCAGCCTGTATTTCTCCTCTCAGTTATCAGCACAACTGCCACGTTGTCTCTGCCTCTCCTCCCCAGCTTCATACATCTTGCCCCAACTTTCCTGTCTTGTTCTCTGTTCCCGCCACTGCTCCCCACCTCCCCTCTCACTCCCTCGTCCTGCATGCCACCCCCCCTTCCCCTCATCAATCCTCTCCCTCAAACCCCTCCCCAGTCCTCCTCTCCTCCTCCACCTGGCAGACGGGATCCAGCAGGTCTGGCAATCGTTTCCACTGGTCGCTTGATGGCGGCAAGCAGCTCTTGGCGTGCAAGCAGAACACCTCCTGCAGACCATCCGTGAGGCGGAGGAGGAGGAGGAGGAGGAGGGAAGAGAGGGGGGAGGAAGATGGCGTGCAAAAGAATTTGGAGGGGGATTGAGAATATGAGGAGTGGGGAGAGGAATGGAAGAGGAAGAGGAGGGGAGGGGAGGGGAGAGACAAGTCGAGAAGGAGGGAGGGGAGGGGAGGGAAAAGGAAGAAGAGGAGGAGAGGGGAGGGACAAATGGAGAAGGAGGGGAGTAACAACTTTGCGGTGACGGCTTCCGTCCCAGCCTCCGATGACAAGGATGTGATCCTTATACGCAACAGTCGCGTGTCCCCTGAGAGGATGCGGAAGCGGCGGCCCCTCCCGCCATACCCTCTCCCGCCCGCTCAACACCTCCACCGTAGCCTGCCATGAGGCGTGGGCACGCGGCAAAGCAAGAGGAGGAGGAGAACAAGGCAGGGAGACTGGGGCAGGAGAATTGTGGAGTGAAGACCTGAATTTTGAATCCGTCCCAACCAGCTATCGCCCACAGCGAGAAGTTGTGTTCCTCCTCCTCCTCCTCCTCCTCGTCTCTCGCCCTTCTCCTGCATCCGGCCTCCTTGTATGGTGCAACTGCCTTCGAGTCATCCTTGCCAGGTCTCGCTTCCTTCCGCGGGAGCAGACGAGGAGGAGAGGAGAATTCGTCCCTGCTGTTCTGATGAGGATGAAACATGTAGCAGGAAAGCATGCAGGCAGGCAGGAGGGGTGGTGGGGACTTAGGAACGAGTAAGGGCCTGGGAGGGGTAGAGGAGAGGGTATCAATTGATGTGCTCACAGGGAGTCATACTCCTCCTTGCCATTCACTGAAACCCCCACCATCCCCGTCACCCTGCTGATCATCGTCACCAGCTTCCGCACTGTCAAGACCTACACACCTCACTGTGTCGCTTGCTCGCTCCTCCTCCTCCTCCTCCTCCTCCTCCTCCTCCCGTGACTTTGTTTGTCTGAAAGTCAGAGACTGGAACTTCTCGGTATCGGCTGAGAGCGTCTGCATGCGAGGGATGTCTTGGTGCGCTTCTGCTCTCCTCCCACTCTCACTGGTCAAATCAAAGAGGGACGTCGCTGGGGAGGAAGACACTATCCTCTCCAGCACAGCCACCCTGTCCCGTAGGATCTGCATCGCATGGGAGTCTGGGGTGAGTCGATGAGCGTCAGGAGGGGAGGGGAAGGTGCCTGGCTCCCTTCCGGTCATCCTCTCCAGCTCCGTTCTCAACCTCCTCGCTTGCAGTCTGGTCAGAAGAAGCTCGTACATCACCATGTCCTCGTCGTTGAGGATTCTCAACAAGAACTCTCCGTCTACCGCTGCCTTCATGATCGCCCTTGTCCTTAGCCTTTTTCTGTCCTCCTCGTCTGCTCGGAAAAGATTCCCTACCAGGTTCACCACATCGTTGGTGCTGAGCCAGGAAATGCCTCCCCCTCCTCCTTCTCCTCGCTGTGACGCTGCTTGCGACGTCATAACGAGCTCTCCACTGGACCGAGGGTTCGCCTTCCTCTTGAACCTCAGATGCACGCTGGGATGTGCAGAAGTTGAACAAAAAGCAAGAGGAAGACGAAGACGATAGCGGACCCTCGTTCTCCTCCACTCCCCCTCCCCTCCTCTCCTTCCCTCCTCTCTCCTACGTATCCCCCCGCCCCCCCACCCCACCCACCCACCCGCTCCACTCTCACCTCTCTTTTTCCTCCCTTTCCCCTCTCTTTCCTCTCTCTCTCCTGCTCACCACTGCCCCCCTCTCCCAGCCACGTCCTCCTCTCTCCTCTTCTCTCCTCCTCTCTTCTATCTCCTCCTCTCTTCTCACCTCTCCTCCTCTTCTATCTCCTCCTCTCCTCTCCTCTCTCCTCCTCTTCTCTCTCCACCCTACTTGTCTCCTGCTGTCCTCCCATCCCCTTCCCTCATCTCATCGCATCGTTCCGGGAGACCCTCATACCGTCACCAGACTCATCGCTGATCGGTTTGAATCGATTCGAATCCTCACAGAAGTTTGTTGCGGGACTGGACATGGCGTCACCTTCCATGCCCGTCAGGTCTCTCGCGCCAGACTAAGATTCTCCTCCTCCTCCTCCTCCTCCTCCTCTCTTCTCCTCCTCCTCCTCCTCCTCCTCCTCTTCTTCTTCTTCT
>NW_005434564.1:34898-56154 GCF_000315625.1 Guillardia theta CCMP2712
TCCTCCTCCTCCTCCTCCTCCTCTCTCTCCTCTCCTCCTCCTCCTCCTCCTCTTCTTCTTCTTCTCTTCTTCTTCTTCTTCTCTTCTCCTCCTCTTCTCTTCTCCTCCTCTCCTCTTCTCTTCTCCTCCTCAACTCCTCCTCCTCTCCTCCTCCTCTCCTCCTTTTCTCCTCCTTTTTTGCTTCCTCTCCTCTCCTCCTTCTCTTCTCCTTCTCTTTTTCTCTTCTCCTCCTCTTCTACTCCCGCATTTCACTCCTTTTCTGAAGTGTTTCTAATGCGATCTGTTGTCTCTACTCTCTTTCCCCTGTGCTCCCCTTCCATGCCTTCCCCCTCTTGCTTTCTTTCACTCACATTCGCTCCAGGCAACAGAGGCACACCCTTCGGGAGAGGTCACAGCTGATCAGGCGGAAGACGGGGATATGGCTGAAGCATAGGAGAGTTGCGACCAACAAGGCTGCGCTAGTGGCACTCATGGCTCTGACTAGCATGCCAGCATGCTGCTGCTGCCAGCCCAACCTCAGCACCTCTGTGCCGCTGCAAGCAATGAAGGAGACTGTTGAACTAGTCGAGCTGCCTTCGACGGTGATCAAGAACGCGTGTTCAAGTGGACAGCGAGGCTCTGCTCCGGCCATCACGGAGACCTCGGATTTTGATAGCATGATGCAACATTGCCATGTGCAGTCATCGTCAACGGATGATCGCAACAGCAGCAACGAGGCTCAAGGAACGTCTCTCTTCAGCAGGAACAAAGTCAAGCAGAAGTTTCTCTTGTTCGATTTCAACCTCGTCTTTAACACGGTGGTCGTGGGGACCAACGTCGCCTACTTTCTGTGCACTCTCACCCAGAAAGTCGCGCCGACGTCCGTCGGCGAGTGGGTCAGCACCCTCGTCATCCTTAACATCGTCTTCCCAGGGATGGTCGTGACCATCGACAGTCTGCCGGGGGATCTAGGTGAAGAGATGGGAAGGGGAGAGCGAGCGGGAGACTGACAGTGTGCAGGCACCTACCTGCTGATTGTGGTCGTTGAGAGCGTTGCCTGGCTGGTGTTGGCGGACTGGCGGTTGAGAGGAACTTTTCAGAAGCAGAGCGAATGCATCCTTGTGCTGTTGTGAGTCCACTGACAGACTGACTTGTCCTGACTTGTCCTGACTTTCATGACTTGTCCTGACTTGTTGTCTCAGATTGTGGTCCATTTGCACCAGCTACGTTGCCTGGTCCATCCCAGCTCTCTACATGGGATTCGTCGGAGGAAAGCTTGATGCGACTCTCGGCGTTCTCTTCGCTATGATGGTAGGACCTCTAGTCCTACCTTCTTCCTTGTGTGAACGTGTGGGAAGGTGCAAGGAAGCTGCTACTACCTGCTGGAACTGGTGCTGGTGGAGGAGCATAGAAGGCTGTTTGAGGGTCCTGAAGGCTCAGCAGGGGGGCAGAGTCCAGCAGAAGAGCGAGCTGTGCTAGAGCAGGAGGCTCTGGATGATTTGACGACTCTGATTCCCTTCACGCGGGGTAGACTAGATCACAAGAGGATCGCGCTCCATGCTGGCAGGCAGCTGGACGAGTCTTGTTGCAGGCGGCTGCGGAAGGAGAGCTGCGCGATATGTGCAAGTGAGCTGATTGAGGTGAAGAAGAAGGTCCTGCTGCGAAGATTGGACTGGTGCGAGCATGTGTTTCATAGGTATGTCAGAAGATGAGATACGAGGGAAACTGCGGGGGGAGGGGGAAGAATTTTGGAGGAGGGAGAAGGAATTGGGGAAGGGAGGGAGAGGGAGAGCAGCAAGGGGAGGGAAAGGAAGAGAGAAGAGGAAAGGGCAAGAGATGGGGAGGAAGGGGGAGGAGAGGAAGGGGGAAAGGAGCTCGTAATTGTTGCCAACAGGCAGTGTGTGGATGAGTGGTTGTTGCGACATAATTCGTCATGCCCTCTGTGCCGGCAAAGACCGCTGGAAGAAGTGACGTGAAATGAAATGAAGACAAGAAGCAGAAGTTCTCTCCCTCATTTACTTGGGCAGCTTGTTGAGCTTCTTCAAGAGATCTTTGGCGTCATCCTGACATTCTTGATCCTCCTGGTTTGCGACGGCACGCTGTAGGTTCGACATCAGACGAGAGATTGAGAGTGAGAGGAGCAGAACGGAAGAAGGAGAAGAAGGGTCGGATGAGGAGAAGCGAGAAGGCAGGAGAGGAAGGGACAAAGGAGGAGAAGGAAAAAGGGAGGCAGGAAAGAAAACTGAGGGTGGGAAAGGAGAGGAGCGGAAAGGAGCTTGAGGAAGGTTTGCCTTACCTCGATGACCCGCGCCAACCAGAGCTTCGCATCCTCAAACTTCTCCAGCTTGACGTAGCACTTGGCGATCATCAGCTGGTTCTTGCTCCAGAAGCCCGGCTGCGATTTTATGAGCAAGGGCGAGGAGGAGAGAGAAAGAAAGAGAGGGGAGGGAGGAGGGGCCATGTGGAGGGGGGAGAGAAGACATATCAGAGGAGGGAAGCAGGACAGGCAGGGCAGGAAGCAGAGGGAAGGGACGAACGATGAACGGAGGAGGCGAGGAGGAGGAAAAGCTGCTTGCCGAGATCTTTTCGGCATGCATGAAGTGCTGCAGTGCCTCTTCGAAGGAGGAGGTGGGGGGGGTCGCGAAGATTGCGGAGGCGATTTGCCGGTTCACAAAGGTGATGTCGGCGACGCTGAAGCTCCACTCCCCGATGAGATAGCGGGTGGTCGCGTCCTCGGGGTTCAACGCTGCTGCCTGGCTGGGGAGTTAGTGACGGCCGCAGCTGCAAAGGTGGAGCAGCAAGAGGAGCAGGGGGACAGGAGGAGGAGCAGAATTACAACTATGGGCAAAAGCAAACAGAGAGACGGAGGAGGGGGAGGAGAGAGGAGGAGGGGGAGGGAGGAGGGGATAAAAGATGAGGACGAACCTTCTCCCAAAGCTCTCTGATCTTGTAGCTGTTCTTGATCGTTGCGGACGTTCCCTGCCCAACAGTAAGTCACTTGCCCTCGCCCTCCTCCCCTCTGCTTGCCTGGAACTCGCTGAGACGGTTGAGGATGATCCCGTACCACTTGAGCACGGCGAAGTCTTCCTGGTTGTTCTCCATGGCCTGCGGATGCTCGTGTAAGGCTCGTCCGCAACTCGTCAGGAACAAGAACCGACCTGCTGGATTATTGCCATGGCTTCGTCCACCTTGGCCTTCTGCACGTCCTTCTCCTTCTCCTCTTCCTGCCGACGGCTCTCTCAGTCCTGGAGCTCCCGCCATGGTTCGTCACCGAGAGGTTGTAGTACGCCCTTGCCAGTCTCCAGCACACGTGCACGTTTCCTTCCTTGTACAATTTGCTTCCTTCAATCACCTCCTGCGACCGACAGAGTCACTTCAGTATGTCGCTGGTAGCCATCTCACCTGGATCTCCTTGTGCTTCCCTTGCTTGAAGAGATCCTCCAGCCTTTCAATGAGCTCCTTCTCCTCCTTCTCCTCTTTGCTCCCCAGAAAGTTGATCCCCAACAGACCCATCAAACCCCGCGCCCTCCGCATCCTCTCCTGTCATACAGACGTCATGTCGCAAGGAGAAACGTCCCATCCCACATCGAACTCACCCGTCCATCCTCGCTCCTCCCTCCTCCTGACCACTGCTCTTCATGCTGCTGGGACATATTTCCAACCTTCATGTCCCTCGTCCACATTACGGACCACCGTTCCCGCCACCTTCCACCGCCTGCTGTATTCTTTGCCGGCGAAGCTAGCATTGCGCCGTGGGTTCCTCTCAGGATGCTAAGGCATCGGGCAGTCTGGTCGCAGACTCTCCTCATCTCTCCCCTGCCTGTCTTCCCCTTCCCGACGTATCTCAAACTCTGCATAGCTGAAGGAGGCGCAACCCCCTCCTTCCCCTTCCAACCACCCCTACCACCTGAATTCTATCAATTGTCATTAGGACCCTACCCCCTCTTTGACTAAATTTGTTGGGATTTCACCGTGTCTCCCGAAGACCCCACCCCTCACTTTTCACCCCCCATCCGAAACTTCACTCTAGGGAGGTGTTCGCTAGCTTGATGGGCATGCGGCAGTTTGTCGAGGCCGCGCGGGCTGCTCAAGGGCTGGCTCTGGGGAGCCCTGAGGACTTAGGAAGCAGCCCTTCCTGCCCCTACTCCAACTGGGTCCTCCCGTCCCGCTTGCTCTGCGGCCCTTACCCGGGCCATGATGGAGTCAACTTCAGTACTTTCCAGGAAGCGAAGGAGAACATGGATAGGATCCTGTCGGACGGGATCGACACGTTCATCTGCCTGCAGGAGGAGGAGGAGGTTGTCAGCAACCGGCCTAGGTATGCTCCCCTTGCTGGCTCCGACAAAACATTCGTCCACCTCCCGATCCCCGACGGCTCAGTTCCATCCCACCGCAAGTTCATCGAGCATCTCACGGGTATTATCAACTTCATCCTTCATGGTCGCAAGGTCTACTTGCACTGCGCCGGCGGCCATGGCAGGACAGGCACGTACGTCGCTGCGATCTTGCAGATCTTCTACAGGCTGGGAGCCAACGAGTCCCTGTACATTACACAGTATCTTCACAACACGAGGAGGCTGGTCGACAAGCGGGCCCGCGGGAGCATTCCTCCTCTCAGCCCGGCCACTGAGTGTCAGTTCAAGCTCGTGCGCGATGTGGAGACGCTCATGAAGTTTGTCAACGTTTGATCGACACAAGACGCCTGACCTCCCGAGCTACTGCTGAGCGACCTAACGCGCCAGGGCTCCTGCAGCAGAGGTCCTCCTGGGGGCATGCCGGTAGCTCAGCTCAGCTCTCTTGCTGCCCCTGCTCTCACTCTCAGGTGCATCCTACCGCGCACAGCACACTGACCTGCCCATAGAGGAGAAGAAACGCGCTGCCCATGGTGTGCACATACGTCCCCCTCTCCAGCTGCCATGACAGTCAGGAGTGTAGAAAAGTAAAGAGAGTTGAGGGCGAGCAAGGAGAGTGGAGGTCAAGCAAGGAGAGTTGAGGTCAAGCAAGGAGGGTGGAGGTCAAGCAAGGAGGTTGGAGGTCGAGCCTGGTCGAAGAGAACTCCTGTGCTCTGCGGTTTCTTGTCGGCATCCAACAGGAGAGGAGCCTGCTGGGAGTGTCACATGGAGCTGAAGGGAAGGACGGAAAATCGACCTTGTTCTTGTCCTGGAAGTTTGGAAGTTGCCCAATGACCCCGTCGAAGTATCCTCCTCCAAGAGGAACATCTTCCAGCTGTTTCAGAGCTGGACCGCAAACTAACACGTCTCGGCTTCATCTCACCTGGAAAATCTTGAACGAAGCTGCGAGCATGCATTAGTCTTGAATGCAATCTTTGACCCTTCTTCACTTACCCTGCGTTCTCCACATTCTCTCTCCCATACAGTTGCGGCCCTCTTGCCTGCACGTGCTGAATCAGCCAAGAGATCTTGCCATGATATGTTGACCTGGTCGGCAAACAGCAGAGCCCCAGCTGGAAGTTTCTTGTCGACCTTGCGAGAGTTTCTCTAGAGAAAGAGGGACATTCAGAACCAACAGCCGAGAGGGAGGGAGAGCAGGAGTAGGGATTTTCTTACTTCGAGCTTCCATCTCATCCTCAGTTGCTGCAGCTCTTGTTCTGCGCATGAGGTCAACAACTTGTCACCGGCATTGACTTACTCACCAGCATTCGCCGCATCTCTGATGTGAAACCTAACAACCTGCCCCACTCGCACACCATCTGCAATTCAAAAGGATTTCACCATACGGACTGAAGCTGCAGGGCGCTTTGTCTTGCACAGACCTGCCAGGAAGACGGGCCCATCCTTCTCCACGTTCAAGATGGGCCGGACGATGTACTGGTGCTTGTCCGCCTCGTCCTCTGCAAGCTTCTCAGTGTGAGGAGGAGGTCAAAGGAGAGTCAACCTAGAGGAGTGAGAGAAGTGCCGAGAGCGAGGAACTGAACAAGAGAGTCAGAGCCGGTCTCTTCCCCTTTGACCCAGACCCTCGTGGACTCGATGAAGCTTTGCTGGTCGATGGTTCCAGCAAAGACGGCGAGCTCAAAGAGCACCATGGGCGCTCCCTCCGCCTCCTCCGTCGTGCCAATCTCTCTCATCCGGGTGATGATCGTTCCGTTCATCTCGGTGCCCAGGACCTGAAAGTCAAGTTGACGCCTGTCATTCTTCCTCACTTGCCAGCCACCTCGTAGTTGGGACCGATGGGTCTTGATCCCTGGGCGACCACAGCGTCAGCCGCTATCCCTGCGAGTGAAGAGTCAAGTCAGGCGCTGCAATGCACACACTCCCTCACCTCCTCTGAAGGCGATTCCTGCCAGCCCCTCGGAAAAGCAACACTGCTCCAGCGATGATATGTCTTTGACGTCCTGCCGTTGATGAATGCGCGACAAGAAGACAGAGGCGTCAGGCTCTACCTTGAGAGAGGGGAGGAAGAAGAACTCTCTCTCGTGGGTGTCCATCGTCCGTCCAGCCAGCGCCCCGATCTGCGCACAAGTTGAGCTGCCAGGCTGCGGCCGATCATGACGGCAGATGATCTCTAGATTGCCTTGCGGGCGGAGGGGAAAACGAAGTCGAGGCTGTCGAGTACCTGAATACATCAAACAGTGAGGAGACTGAGCTGAAAGCTGCCAACTCTCACTTTGCGGATGAAGGTCGACTCCTCTGGGTGGCCGAACATGAACAGAACCTGCGATTGGGGTCAAATGGAGGTCAAACGATGATTCCAATTCATAGTGGCAACGTACAGCGTCATCACCACTCGCTCCCTGACTCGGCTGGAAGGATGCGGAGATGCCGGCTTTCTCCCAATCGGACTGAGTGATGTGAAACGTCACAAATGGCGGATCAGACTGTTGGCACACGCCTGCCTCCAACCGTCGTTGAACGACTGCCACAACGCATTAATCTCTTTTATAAGAACAATGCTGATACCTCTGGCTTCACGAAGAATGGAGACACCTGCAAACATCCTGTCACTTGCATGGACTAAGAGGGAGCGTTTGACAACTCACCTCACTGTCAGGGAGGTTCGCTAGCACAACGCAGACTCCGCTGTCCTTGCCCACGTTCTCTGTCGTCCCGAGGATGGATCCTCCGACTGAGCAGCTTTGTTCTCACGTGTCAGGCCCGATGTAAACCCCATGGCAACATGCTGCACCCGGCTATCGGAACATCGTTCCATCCTCTTTGCAGGAAGTTGCGGCTGATCAATGACATGGCACGGGAATACTTCTCGGATCCTTGCTGAAACACCCTTGTGTCTACAACAAACACGAGCATAAGAACATGGTTGGTTCAGTGAACATGCTACTGCCGATCTGCGTACCTTCGGTGACAAGAACTCCCCCAGCTTCTCCAACGTTGCAGTAACTGGAGCTTACGAACAAGAAGCAAAACGAAGGGACCGTCCCTTCCGGAAGCTGTCTCGCACTGTGACTAGGAGTCGCAGCAGCCAACAACCGAGACCTGTTTCGAGGCATCTCGCAGAGCAGACGCTATCGCGTCGCCAAGCACTTCAGACTGAAGAGGTCGGTGAGATTAGACGGGTTCCTCAAGTGCAGGACTCACGTTTGATCGCCCGCTGACCAGACGGGCTGCAGTAATGAGTCATTGATCTTAGAACCCAAAGGTGGTCAAGACTCTCAGCTCACCACGCATCACTGCTGACATGTTCTCCTCAGGCGCCGTGTCAGCAGATGTCTGCATTCTCAACTGCCCTGCCTGGTGCCTGCTGGCAGGGGCATGTGAGATTGTCGTCTGTCATGCTCAAACCAAACCTCAAAGGAAGCCTGGCTCGCCCTCCAAACCCTTGAGAACAGCAAGTCCTAAGCCTTAGATTGCTTGTAACGGGGTTGACCTGGGCAGGAAGCACATTGATAATCAATTTCTGCTAGTAGAGCACAGCACAAGGGGCGTGCGATTACATTCATCGAAAATCCTGCACAGCGTTCCGCCATGGTTAGAGCAAGTAGGATGCTGTTCGAGAGAAAATTCAGTTGATGTTCTTCAGTCTTCTGAAAAGATCCGTGTATTGATATGAGATGGAAGAGAGTAGTGATGTAAGATAAACGAGCATGGGTTCTACCCACCTACTCATGAAGCTCGCAATGCCTGACATGGACGCTTTGACCATTGCGCTACGAGTTGTGACTTCAACTTCTTGAAATGATCCTGGTCGTTGTAGCCGTTAGCAAACATGAACGCAGGAGGTCGGAGCCAAAAGCCATGTCGACGCAACAGTCCAGAAGCTCAACATGTAAAATTGCACCTGAGCACTCCCATCATTCTCTTTGTTCAGTGATCATAAACCTATTTCCATGTATTCGGTACGCTGTTTTCATTCAGTTGGCATCATCTCATCTCTGCTACCATTCCTCCCCGTCTCCTTACGTTCTCTCTTACGACGGATCCCTTCAGTTCCACTGAACAGAGTCAAAGCTGTCCCGTGCAGAGAATCTCACTCTCCTCCTCATCTCCTCCTTTCCTCTCCTCCTCTCCTCCTCTCCTCCTCTCCTCCTCTCCTCCTCTCCTCCTCTCCTCCTCTCCTCCTCTCCTCCTCTCCTCCTCTCCTCCTCTCCTCCTCTCCTCCTCTCCTCCTCTCCTCCTCTCCTCCTCTCCTCCTCTCCTCCTCTCCTCCTCTCCTCCTCTCCTCCTCTCCTCCTCTCCTCCTCTCCTCCTCCTCCTGCCTCGCATCGAACCATCTGATTCACGTCTCCCTTCAACATGAGGCGCAACAGGCTTGCAATCTGTCGCACCACCCTGCCCTCTGAAAATCATCCATGCACCCCACCACCCCTAGGTCCATGTACGCATCACACCCCTGTGAAACTCATCAAAAGTACCCGTGTTAGGTAGATCTACCCCTAGGTTACAGATTCCTATTATCACCCCCACCCCCCTTCTTGCCTCTAGGTACAACAACTGCACGTCTGCAACGCCGGGTGGCCGGGCCCGGGGGCCCTCAGTTCAACGAGTCCCGGCGAGGCTCCGAGGCTCCGAGGCTCAGCCGTGGCACAGGCTCTTCCGACCGTCCAGACGGTCGGACTCCGGGGTGACTCAATGGGAGAGCTCACTGTCAGTGAGTGAATCCGCCGATCTGACTCGGATCCACTGCCGCACTCAGTGACTAACCTGTCACAGCCTGGCAGTGTCGTCACACGGCCCGAGTCACCGGGCCCCGGAACGCCGTGACTCCGACGCGGGGTCAGCATCACCGGGGCGTCCTACTATCATCACCGTCACCCGCCCGTCACCGCACAGTCGGACGGTCCGACACCGACACCGTCACCATCACCCGGTCACCCGGCCCGGAAGCGGCGCGGCCCTTCCGGGCCGCGAGTCACTCCCAGTGACCGGGTGAACAGGCCCGGCGGCGCGGGCGCGGCGCCCGGCCCCCGGGGCGCGGCCCGGGGCGGGCGCGGCCATGCCATGACTCTGTGACTCGATGGTGCGCGGCCGCGTGACGCGGCCCTCACTGGGGTGACCAGTCCGATCCGACTCCGGGCCGGCGTCATGGATGACTCGGAGCCACTCAGGCACTCCGGGCCGGCCTACAGCCTAGCCAGTACCGTACGGTTCTATTTTCGGGTGTCCCAGGCCGCCATGGCTGGCTCCGTGAGTGATCGCGAGGAGGAGATGGGGCGAGAGGAGTCGTCAAGCCGTTATCCTGTCATCAGTCACTGTACAGTACCCGCAAGGAGACATGAAAGTTTCAGCGAGAAGAGCCGAACATGGCTGAGAGTGAGCGTGGGATGCTTGGGCCTTGTTTTCCTCTTAGCCGTGATGCTTGCGCGGGGAGAGACGCCAGCAGGAGAGACTCAGCTCGCCATGGTCTACGTGAATGAGGACAATGCGGTTGTAAAACAAGTGCTCCCCTTCTGTTATGAAGCTCATTCAGCTTTTCCCTTCAGGTGCAAAGGAAAGCTGCTGAGCAGAGGCTCTTTCTCAAAGCCACGACTGCTGGTGCCGATCTCCATGTACATCATCCATCTTCTCGCATGATTTCATTCTTGCCAGCTGAACAAGCTGCTCAAGATGCTAGAAAGGCCATGGATATCCATAATTTACAGGTGCGATGTGAAACTGCCCTGTAGTCATCACAATCGGTACTCGCAGTCTCCTTCATCTTTCGGGATTCCCGTGGAATCGACCCAAGAGACAAGGATGGTAACTCTCGACTGACTTCTCTTGAATTCAGCTGATTGGTCATGTTCAGTACCCATGGAGTATGGATGGAGCTCGACGACGCATCTCCAGGGTCTACAGGGTTTCTGAATCTCCGTCAGGTTGCGAGCTGCCAGCTTGATTCAACAGATAGCATAATGTTTGCCTGCTGCAGATGATAGCGAATTTTATAATCCAAGCCGGGATAACCATATGGTTTCATTCGAGTCAGAGCAGGTCCGATGCGCTCATACTCGTAAACTGATTTCTGACATTGATTTATCTCAGGGGTTGAATGCTTACAAGAGATATGATGGTGAGACTGAGATGTTTGGTTTGATTTTGATGGTGCTAAAGTTGGTGTGCCTATGAAAGAATCGGTTGGTAACCGCATGATGAGGATTTATCCCACGACGAGGCCTTCAGTTCAAGACATCATCATCCGACATGCCCATGCAGATGAGTCAGATCTTTGCAAGACCGGGAAGCGACAATCGCCCATCAACATTGAGCTCGACGTGGTCAACAAGAAGCTTCCTGTCATTTCTTGGAGAATTACAAATGCTGCGGAAGCAAAGTTTCGGCGAATGTCTGCCGGATCGGGACCAAGCGAAATGTTGATTCGTGAAGGAAATTGGAAGATGGTAAGAAATTTTACATTTTTGTTTTCTCCAAGGATCTGATATCCTTTTAGAACTACATCTTGGAGGGGCACGTGTATGAACTGGATCTAATGTATATTCACACACCAAGCGAGCATCGAATAGCAAGTCAGCGTTTCGAGATGGAGCTGCAGCTGTTTCTTCACTCAAAGTCGACTTCCACGTAATTGCTTCAGTATGGTTCTCCTATAGTTGACTCTGCTGGCAGTCAAATAGCCTTTGCGGTTGTGTTTGCACTAGAGGAAAAATCAACCCCCCAGGTTCACGCACTCTCGGAGACTCTTTACCGAGCGGCTTCGCTGGGCTCTTCTTCTATCCGCCTCGACTTCGGCTTGCTGTCTCTGGAGATTCTCTCACAGGTAACGGCGCTATCACCTCGCACGTCACCTCTGACTCTCCCGACAGACTCAGCGGATCGACCCGACTGCCACCAACGCCGAGAGCTACTTCACCTACGATGGGTCCAGGACGCGCAAACCCTGCACAGAAAACGTTCGCTGGATCGTCCTCAAGAATCCGCTGCCCATCAGCAGGCTAGACCTGCAGGTCTTTAGAGAGTTTGCCAGCGGGCTCTCTAGGGATACCCAACCTCTCAATGGCCGAGAAGTAGAATCGCGTGAGCGAGCTTGATTTACTTTAATTACATCACTGTCCTTCCGTATCCTGCACCAACTACAACTCACTTGTTCATTACCCTTCTAGCTCGTCGAAGGTGTCGATCTGTGGAATATGCGCAAGCTTCAGTCTCGTCATGAATTTCCCGTTGTTCAGCTCCTCATTCAAATCAACATCGTTTCCGACGAGAGTATGCACCACGCCGTCAAAGATGTAGAGCTGAGGGGTGCCATTCTCCCGGGCATAAGCAACACGCTCATGGATTCCGTTGATGTTCGGTAGAGCTTCATTGATATCAATTTCAACGAGATCGTGCCGCACATCTGCCAGAACAAAGCAAAGCATGGCCTTGATTTGATTCGATACAGGACAGTCCTTCTCCATGTACACTTCAACCGCTGGCTTCAAGGGACTGGGAGATCGAAACAGCTCATACGAAGTTCCTTCTCCTTTGCCTGCATTCCTGAAAATATTCGCAGCATTCGCGCGTGACCCTTTCAGGGACCCACTAGTCGCAGTAATTGATCTTCCTCTGCCTGTCCTCGGCCGGACATCCTTCAAGGCGAGTAGGTGGGGAGGGTGTGACGCAGTGAACGCAGCTGAAACATCCAGCAGCATCATGAAGCCCAGCAGGAGGATGTAGCTGGCGCTGCTTGCTCCGCCATGGGCGGTCGCTTCGCCCCGATGCATTGCGCCCGATCAACGATCCCCCAGTTTTTCAATCCCTTGTTGATATTCAACGATCAAATTTCAAATTAAAATACAACAGTTTCGAACACATTGAAACAAACCCAGAAGAGTCATATGCGGGCCCGCCTCAATTGGTTGGAAGAGACCATAACTTTGGCTGTATCATCAAAATCAGTTCTGAAATTTGAAAGTTTCATACAGCTCATTTCAGTGTTTAGGCAACTGCCACCCATTGAGAATTGGGGAGTTTTGCTTTTTTCCACTCTCATATTTCAATTTTGTATTGATTTTTTACAACTTTTCGAAATTTTGAAGGAAATGGTTCGAGATTGGTGATCGGTTTCGGCAATGGAAGTAGCGATGGCAGACTGTTTGTGGAAGAAGAGGAGGATAGAAGAGGAGCAGGCAAAGATGTAGTCATGGCATGCGATGCACATAGAAAGACACAAGATGCAGCGAAAAACATTGAACAACGTGAGAAAAGGGTTGAAAGGGAGGGGGCGAGCAAGCAAGATCGAGATAAGATCCTATCATGCAACTTCCTATCAAGCAGAATGAGCTCTCAGCGAATCGCGTCAACAACTCAACATGTCTTGGTCCGAGTTAATCGTCTGGATACCCAGCCACATCGCTTCTCTCTCCTGCTCTTCTCCTTGTGCAAAGCTTGCATAACGAATCACTACCTACTTGTTCTCTTGCCCTTCTTACCTCTGTGTTCCCAGTCTTGCTCCCATGGCAGAGAAGACGCGGCGAAAAGTCCGACCTGGTGCTATCGAGCCTGATCCTCTTGAATCCGCGCTTCTGGTTCACTATGAGGTGGAGGAGGTGAGAAGACGGTGGAGGCTGGTGAGCACGAGGCTGACGAGGAGAGCAGATACGGGAGGATGGGAGATCAGACAAGAAGAAAGCGGTGAAAAAAGTGAAAGTGACAAGTCTGAACAACGATTGCGATCTGGTGAGCCGACGTCCCTCCCACTTGTTTGCCATGGTTGACCGCGATGGGCAGAACTTGGTGGCTCAAGACATTGTGGACAAGTGCAAACTGATTTCTCAGTCGAAGCATGGAGTGGTGGTCGAGTGCCTTGAAGCACTTCTGCAACGAGTGGGAGGGAAATCTCCCGAGGACGTGGACGACTGGGAAGCTCAGTGGAACGCTCAGAGAAGGAGTGCGCTGGACCGATACGTGGGGGAGTCGCAGGTGAATCTGACTTCTGCGAGCTGCGAGGAGGCGCTGAAGGAGCTTGTCAGATCTCGATGGATGGGATGACGATCTCGTTGGACAACCTTGAAACATACCTAGAGATGCTGTACGAGGAATCTATGGACGAGAAGATCAAAGGTCTTTGAAACACGCCCCCGCAACTTCCTTCTCTGTTGCACTGAAGCATGTTTGCAGGGACTTTCATGATCTTGCAGCTCGTGCGTGACCCTGATAATCTCGAACATCTCATTACCAACGAACAATTCCTGGGAGCTTTGACTCGAATCTTCAGGTGGGCATTCTGAAACTTGCAGGGCCCTTTGGATGACGAAAGATGCAGAGAAGAAGCCAAGAAAAGTATGGATCTTGTGATCAACATCGTGTACATATTCTTTGCGTTTTCCAATTTTTCCAACTTCCATCAATTTATGACAGGTGAACAACCTTGTAGCGTTGACCACCTTTCTTGCTTGATTCTGTTCCATGCAGATTACAAGATGGGCGAGATGGTAGTCAAGGTGATAGAGCTTGAACTCAAAAGGGACCAGCACAGGAAGGAAGATTTTGCGAATCGGAGCAAGTGAGAACAATCGCGCCCAGGTGACGCTGTGGTGAACTGACTGGCCGTTACAGGGACCTCAGCCCTGAGGAAGCCGAGCGAGAGGCGAAGAAGTTGAAGATCACCAAGAAAAAGCAGGTGAGCAGAGCTGGACGTGCCGTTGCTTCCCCTCCCACCTTCCCGTGCTTGCATGCCCCCCATGCCTGCCTGCCTGCCTGCCTGCCTGCCTGCCTGCCTGCCTGCCTGCCTGCCTGCCTGCCTGCCTGCCTGCCTGCCTGCCTGCCTGCCTGCCTGCCTGCATGCCTGCATGCCTGCATGCCTGCATGCTTGCATGCCTGCCTGCCTTATCCCCGCTTTTCTGTCACTCCCTCCCTCTTGCTCTCTCACCCATAAACCTCCCGTCTTTCTCCTCCTCCTCTCTCACTGATTGCAACAGGACAAACTGCTCTTTGTCTGCATCCACGTCCTACTCAACATCGCCGAAGACATCACAATCGAGAAGAAGATGAAGAAGAGTGATGTGTCCGCATGCCTGCTCCTGAGCTGATCCAGCCTGCGCAGAGGGGATCACGAAGCTGCTGGTCCAGATGCTGTCCCGCAAGAGCGAGGAGCTGCTGATGCTGGTGGAGTCTCGCACACGTGCTGCTGTCCCGTTGACTTGTCTCTTGCAGACCATCACTTTCCTCAAGAAGCTCTCCATCTTCAAGGAGAACAAGGACGAGATGCGAGAGTGCGGCATCTCCTCCGAGCTCATCCGCTTCCTCCCCCACAACAGCGACGAGATGACAATGGCGGCCATGCGGCTCATGCTCAACCTCTCCTTCGACACGGAGATCCGATCCGACATGGTCAAGGACGGCATCATCCCCAAGCTCGTCACGATGCTCAAACGCCCGCAGTTTCGGCACATCAGCTTGAAGCTGCTCTACCACATCTCCATGGACGACAAGTGCAAGAGCATGTTCACCTACACCGACTGCATCCCCATGGTTGTCAACATGGTCCAGAACTTCCCCGAGAAGTTGGTCGAGAAGACGCTCATCGCCCTCGCCGTCAACCTTGCGGGCAACGTGAGGAACGCGGAGGCCATGGCGGAGGGGGAGAACCTCAACAGCTTCATGTCTCGCCTCTTCCAGACCAAAGACCCTCTGCTCGCCAAGATGCTGCGCAACCTCTCCCAGCACGACGGGCCCGTGAAGCTCCGCTTCGCCGAGTTCGTCTCCGACCTGGCGGCTCTCGTTCGTCAGACTGAGAACCCGGACCTGCTGGTGGAGCTGCTGGGGATCCTGGGGAACATGACCATGACCGAGATCCCCTTTTCTCAGATCCTGATCGACTACGACCTGATCAACTTCCTGCACATGCACCTTGCGCAGGGAGCGAGCGAGGATGATATCGTGCTCGAGATCGTCATCTTCATCGGCACGTGCGTCAGCGACCCCAAGTGCGCTCCCATCTTCGCGAACTCGCAGCTGGTCGCCGTGCTCTATGACCTCATGGCGGACAAGCAGGAGGACGACGAGATCGTGCTGCAGATCACCTACACCTTCTTCCGCTGCCTGCAGCACGAGACGACGAGAGACGTCCTCCTCAACCACACCCAGGTGGTCTCGTACTTCGTCGACTTGCTCTACGACAAGAACGCGGAGATTCGCAAGATGGCTGACCAGACGCTGGACCTGGTCATGGAGTACGACCCCGAGTGGGCGAAGCAGATCCGCCTCAGGAAGTTCCAAATCTACAACGCCGAGTGGCTGCAAGCGATTGAGAGGGACGAGGGGATGGCGATCGGAGGGTTCCAGGGGGGGAGGAGGAAGAACATGGACCTGTCGCCGGAGGAGGACTTCCAGGACGACATGGACGTGACGAGGTCGATGAGGGGGATGATGGAGGCGTTGCAAGACGATGACGACGACGACTTTGGTTATAGAGATTGAGATGATTAGCATGTTATAGTGGAGATCATGGGGGAACAGCGGTTGTTACGTGCTCCATGCTACTTGTTGCTGCTTCGCCGCGCACAAGTCTTTCCTCCCCCTTGCAGCCTCCGTCGCACCCTCCATCTCCTACTGCCCTCCCCGCATGTCAAGTTGGCCCTTTCCCCCATTGTGCTGCGTCCCTGGCACAGGATCGCTCAGACTTGGAGGAGAATGGAGCAGTCTCGCGCGCAGGAGCCGCAGTGCCTCATTTTTAGCTCTATTTGATTCATTAAGTGAAACGAAACCGAAAGTACTCCACCTCTCCCGTAACAAGATCTTGAATCTGATCAAACCTGTCAGTTCCTCCTCCTCCTCCTCGCCCCCCTCCACGCGTGCACATTGTCCTCCCTAACCCTCACCCTCCGCCCTCTCCCTCCCTTCCTCCTTACCTGCAAGTAGTCCTTCCCTCCGTAGTTGCCCTCATGGATGGGCCCTGTGTAAATCTGCCCGTATCCCTTCCAGTGTCTGTGGTAGCCGTCGGAGCCCTGCAGGATGCACTCCAAGGCATGCCCGGGCTCTCCCTCCACGTTCAAGTAGTAGAAGCCTGCATGGACAAGGTCAGAGGTAGAAGAGGAGGAGGGCGAGAGGGGAGGGGGACGAGAGGGTAGGTGGGGAGGAGGGCAGGAAGGAGGAAGGGAAGTAGGCAAGAAGGCAGATAGGCAGGTAGGAAGAGCAGGAGAGAGAGAGATAGTTTGAGGGACCGAGAGATAGCTAGAACAAAGAGACAAGAGTGAAGGGAACGAGCAAGGAACACAAGGGAGATGGGGCGAAGAGCCAGTGCCTGCTGCGTCGATCTTGGAGACAGCGATACTTCCACGTTTCTTGTATCCTCCTTCCGTCAACCCAGAGGGTGCAGGACCGATGATAGCATCAACGTAGTCACCCAGGTCAGCGCTGTTCATGAAGTCGGAAGCATCTCCTTTCTGCAGGTGGTAATTAAGACCCTGACAACAATCACAGCAAGAGCATACGCTTGCTGCAACGCCGCTGGTGCCGCCATTCATCGCAACGTTATCAGCCGCAAAGAGCTGTGACAGCATGAGAAGCAAGTCGCAATGATAAGCAGTATGGGAGCAAACATGGGCAAAATTTGAGCAGTGTGGGGGAGAATTTGCCAGGAGTACAGAGGAGTGCTCACTCTTTGAGTCGAGAGGGTTTGTCTTGTTGGTTCTGAGATCTCATGCGATTGATCAAGACCAAGAAGAATCATCAGGGCAGTCATGGCGGTGCCCATGGCGACAAGGAAAGCTTTTCTCTTCCAATTCGACCTGGCAATAACATAAGGTGCGCGAATCGGCAGAAGTTTGACCGTTGCATCCCCGCTCCTTCACTCTATCCTCCTTCCTTGATCACCTCACTCTCCTCCTCCTTGATCTCCTCCTCCTCCTCCTCCTCCTCCTCTCACCTTCCCTCCACTTGGAAGCTCCCATAGCCCAGCTCCATGTCGCCAACCTTCATCCCCGCCATTCGCCCGAAATAGATCCGGTCTCACTTGGCACCCCTCATCCCCTACCCCCGGGCAGCCCGGTAACTCCTGCGGTAACTCACGGTTACTATGTCGAGTGAGGCTGTAACTGAACCGGAACCCCCTGGGTCGTAATGATTTTGACTTAACTTTGAGTAAAAAAGGACCGTGACTGTCGCACAGGCGAGCTTGAAGAGAAAAGACAGCAACAACCAACTCTTATAAGGCCGATTGCTGTCCCCCAAAATTAACTCATAACTTTACTTAAATGCGCGGCCGGGATGACCATTCCCCAATCATACATGCGGGTCCGAGTGACTTTTTTTTAGGTGGTCAAGCTTGTCAGGTGCCGGTGCGACAATGAACGGCTAGAAAACCAAATTACAATGTTCAAAATTTGAAAAGTTTGTGAAACTATTCAAGTTTTGACATTTATTTCGAAGGTCGCTGTGATCTCTAGAATCACTTTTTGTACTCAACTTGGATAGTCGGAGCCTCTAGCAAAATTCTGAATTTAAATCCTAAAATTTGAAATTTCATGAGCTCGTGAACAGAGACACTGAATTGGGATCGGGCTATGAAAGCCCTTCTGCCCATGATGTCTGTGGGTTATGGCAGACAATGATCTGATCAGTATCGGCTTGGTTGCAAGAAGGAGAGGAGAGGAGAGGAGACTGAGAGGAGAGGAGACTGAGAGGAGAGGAGAGGAGACGGGAGGGGAGGGGAGGGGAGGAGACGGGACGGAGGGGGAGAGGACAAGATGGGTTCAAGAGAAGGAGGAAGCACATGGAGTCTTGACAGCGCGGGGCAGAAGCAGAGGACAGATTAAGCGATGGAAGCGAACATCACGCCGAAGATCGCCTTCAGCAATCTCTTCAATGGCGCCGAAGAGCATGCCGCGAACGGCAGCGCTGCGATGAAGCGGAGCAAGACCATAAAGCGAGAGAAGACTGTTCATTTGTTTGCGGCGTCATCTCAGAACCTTTCTGAATATGAAGATGCCAACCATGACAACGATAAGGACATCGAAAAGGAAGAGCAGGGCAGGACGGCTCTCTTCTACCCGGACTTTCCATGGGGCGTGGAGGGGTTGTCAGGGCGTAAGAGCTCGATCGTGCTGATATTGTTCGATGTGCTCTCCGTGCTTTCCTGCTTGTATGTTGCAGGGACGGTCCCTTACGTCGTCGGGTTCGCTGGAGTCATCAAGAACGCAGGACAATGCGTGTTCTACGGTACAGACAGCGAGACCCGATGGTTAGCTGGGTTGGACGTCATCACAGATTTTGTCTTCTGCTGTGACATCGTGCTGCACTTCTATACAGCAAGATGGGTGCTGATCTCGGACGGGCTGCAGGTGCTGCTGCTGTTGCAATTTTCTTTCTTCCTCCTTGTCATGCTCACGTTGCACTCAGCGTTGGGTCCTGGTGGATGACCTGCAGGAGATTCGCGACCTCTACCTTAAGAACGAGTTCATCTATGATGCTTTCGGGCAAATTCCCTGGCACTACATCGACGTATGACTTCATCTTGCCCCCTCTCCTCCTCCGCCTCCTCCGCCTCTTCTTCCTCCGCGTTTCGATCTCATTGTTTCATTCACCCTCCCGGTGTCTCCTCTGTCTCCTCTTCCGATCCCCTGTCCAGCATCTTTCGTTCCTGCCTGCTCGTTTGCCTTGTTTTCTCTTCCTAGCTCTTCTCATTTCAATCTCCAGTGTATCATCCCTAGCGCCCCCCAGGAGCTCAAGGCCCTGCGTCTTTTTCGTCTTCTCAAGTTGTCAGGCATGAATCGGCTGGAGGCCCGCGTGCTGCGCCTAGGAGGAGATTACCGCTCCTTGCGCTTCATCTATCCTCTCATTAAGCTCATCGTCATCATCATGGTATTTGCTCACTGGATGGTAAGGCAACAAACTCCCGCCGGTCGCTTCCTCCCTTCCTCTCCCTCCCCTTCCTCTAGTCCCACTTCTCATATCTTCTCTTCAACTCACTTCTCCTACCAGTGCTGCCTCTGGTTCTGGGTCGGCTTTCCCGACGGCTGGACGGTCAACCAAGGGATCGTCGCGGGCAGCAGCAAACTTCCGCAGGAGGCTTACTATGAGTGGATCACAGCCTTCTACTGGTCCATCACGAGTAAGTCTCTTTCTCCTTGTCCTTGTCCTCGTCTTCCTCCTCGTCCTCGTACTAGTCCTGGTCGTGGTCCTGGTCCTGGTCCTGGTCGTGGTCCTCCTCCTCCTCCACCTCCTCCTCGCTCTTCTTTCCCTCCTCTTGAACTGTCTTGTCCGTCCTCCCGCCCTTTTGCTGAACTTCGCTCGTCTTCCTCCTTGATCTTCTTTCTGAGCTGTCATGCAGCAATGACGACGATTGGCTACGGCGACATCTCAGCCACGACCTCCAACGAGCGAACGCTGGCAGTAGTCACAATGATCCTGGGATGCGGCATGTTTGCGTGGACGACGGGAAGGATCACGTCTCTTCTCACCTCCTCTTCCTCTTGCACTCGTCGTTTCATGGAGAAGATAGACGAGCTGCAGGTCCGTTTCCCTTCCTCCTCCTCCTCCTCCTCCTCCTCCTTCCTCCATGTTTTGCCGGAACGTGCTCTTGTTCCGCATCATTCTGTTCATAGTCTGACTGGATCCTTGTATCACTCCTTACCTTCGGCTCCTCCCTTGGTTTCCTCCATCTGTCTCCTTGCTCGCCTCCACCACATGTGTTTTGACGCTTTTCCATTCCCTTAGTCGCTCCTCCCTCATACTCACCTCTTTGCTCTTCACATCCTCCGCCCTCTGACGGATCCTCGCCGTTCCTGCAGGAGTTCATGGAGGCGAGGGGGATATCGCTCGGGCTGCGGAAGGAGCTGTTTCAGTTCTACTACGTCAAGTTCCCAGCCCGCGTGATGTTCGACGAGGCTTTCCTTCTACAAGACATCCCGAAGGACCTGAGGAGAAAAATTTATCTTGAGCTATTTAGGTGATTGACCTCCTCCTCCTCCTCCTCCTCCTCCTCCTCTTCCTCTTCCTCCTCCTCCTCCTCCTTCCCCCCCTCCTTTCCTCCTCCCCCCCTTTCTCCTCCTTCTCTCCTCTTCCTCCTCATCCATCGTTACCATGACTTCCTTATATCGTCCCGTCCTTCTTCGCCCATTTTCATCCACCTTCTTGTTTCCTCCCTCTTTGATTTCTTCCCCCTCCTTGCGCAGAGACGTGGTCAAGACCGTCCCACTCTTCGCCATGTGCGACGAGGACGTGCAGCAGGAGATTTGCTACCACCTGCGGCTCAGCTTCGTGTCCCCGGGATCCATCATTATGAAGGAGGACGAAGTTCCGACCCATCTCTACGTCGTTCGCATCGGCCGAGTGGAACTGAGCAAGAAGTCGTCGACGCTCATGATAGCGGAGAAGGGAGCGATCTTCGGGGAGAACGCCATCTTCGGCCTCTCTCCCACTGGGAGGAGAACCCGCACTGCATGCGCTCTGACTATGTGCGAGCTCTGTATGTTGTCGGTGGACGACGTCCGGTTTCTCCTCGAGGAGAAGAAGAGCTTCTCGTACACGCTTCAGAACCTCCTCACCTCTCACTTCAGCTCATTGCAGGTGTTTGTCTGGCACTCACATCTCCTCTCTTCCTCCTCCTCCTGTCCAGTTTGCTGTCTCACCCTTCTCGTCTTCCCATGATGATCCTTGTGACTGCATATCCTTCCTCCTCTTCTGCCTCTTGATGTTCGCTCCTCCTCCTCCTCCTCCCCCCCTTCTTCTCACCTTCTCCGCAGTTGGCCGTGCGGGGTCAAAAGTCTCCCATCCCTTTTCGGCATTTCTATTGTGTCAACTGGAAGCATCTCAAGCTGGCAAAAGCAAGGCTGCTGAAGCAGGTGAGAAAGAGGAGGCGAAACAAATGAGGGAGGAGCAGAGGGAAGAGAAGACGGGAGAGGAGAGAAGAGGAGAGGAGAGGAGAGAGGAGAGGAGAGGAGAGG